>NW_027109334.1:0-53846 GCF_000696795.3 Halyomorpha halys
ATTTTTTTTTATTTATTTTTTTATTTATTTTAGTATGTATGAGATCATTCATCACTATTACCTACTGCCCACAACTGTGTGGCAGATTGTAATATATATCAATAAATAAATCTATCAATTCTTGAGAAAAAAAAAAGAGAACTTTAAAACGCATATATCTGTTTAAACAAAGCGGGTAGCTCAGTGGTAAGGCAATGTGCTACTAACTCTGGGATTCGGATTCGAATCCGGTTGTGGCAGATAATGATTTTCAGTTTCTCTGTAGACCTGAGTCAGCCTTGTTGGTTCCGGAGCCCTCCGGGGTCCACCCAGCCTCATGAATAGGTACCTTTAATTGGATAAAAATCTGGCGGTCGAGAGTTAAGTATTCTAAAATATTTGACTACATATGGTGTGAATTTCATAAAATATCACTACTTTGAGTAATCTTATCAATATACATATTTATTGTATTTTGTATTTGACATATGCCAGTGAATTCTACAATGAACTTTGATTACTTTTTGCTACCCCTACCAGCTTTAGGATAGTCTATAGAGGGACCAGATTTGAGAATAAACCCCAATCTACGGTAATATCTTTGGAACATGTCCATTTCAAAAATAAAACACAAACCCTTTCTTTTTTTCAGATGTGCAACTATTCAAAGCTGTGATCTGTCTATTCACTTCAAGGAAAATGTAGTCTTTCTGTCTGTCCTTTCAGCGTGTGATGACTTATGGCGGTTTTTTTTTATGACAGAATTTCCCTTCCAATCATCCCAAATCTCTTTCAATTTATATTTGAAAGTTTCAATTATCTTTTCTCGTTTAAGAGAACACGGGAGATGTCACTAAAGGCCGCCTGTCGTATAAAAGATTCTCGAGACAAAGAGGATCCAGGAACTGAGATAATAGAACCAGATTCTGAAAAGCGTTTCCTCCATCGTACCGAGAACCAGTTAGTTCCTCATTCTATATCCTCTAATGAAAATATTTACAAGTTTGAAAGTTATTACAAGGCTTGTATTTTAAATAAGATTTCTAGAAATGCATAAAAAAAAGTTAATTCATGTTTTAAACGCTTTTTTTCTCCATTCATTGCAGGTAAAAATGATCATAGTATTTTACGATAACGTTGACAGCTTCCATTCGAATCACGAATTAAAAAGGTCATATGTCAGGATTTATAAAATTATCGTTTTTAAAAAATATATTCTCATACAGAAAAGAAATCGCGATTCTTTTAAGATGAACTGTTATACCTCCTTCAATCTTGATCAACAGTCAGAAATGAAAAATGGACATATTTCATTGCCTATGACATATCAAGCAAATATATGACATAATTATCATTATAATGAAGGAAACCCCGTCTGTTCAACGGTACCACAATATTTTTATTCGGTCATAGTAAACTAAGGTTTTAAGTTGGTCTAGAAAAATGTGTAAACAAATTTACCTTCAAGTTACAAAAATTTCAATTATATATTTTTGTACACCTTTGTTATTAAATTAATGGATAAAGGGGGTAATGTATTAAGGTATTAAAACATCCTTAAAATTTTGATGTTGATTGGTAAAGTACCCAAGGTGCTATGGACGATTTTATTGATAAGGGTCGAAACGTTGGAAGTTTTTTAAAATTACAAATTTGAGAGTAAATGTGAATAATTGAAGTTTGTGTTAATAATTATATAAACCACTCCCAAACAATCAATATATTAAATCAGTGCTCTAATAATTTAATGATCCGGTAAGTATCAGAATTAGAATGTGGGAGTTCTTGGATAGATATAAGGAATTTATCAAAGATAAAGACATCTTGTTATTACAAGAATCGACCTATAACCCGTGGTACGGTAAGGTCTTCATTAAAACGGATGCTCCTCTAGCTACCTGAACATCAGCTGTGCCACAGCTTACTTGAGAATAATTGCCCAACTACGACTCTCCGGTAAATATGCAATTACTTTAAGTGTCGGTCCACACAAATATACTCTGGACCCACAGAAGCTTTGTCCAGCTCGTGAAGGAACGGCACTGGAAAATTGTTTCCATTTTTTGATTAATTGCCCCGCGTATTATGAGAACCTAATCCGATGCATGCGGAAACTAAGAAATATTAACTAAAATCAGTTGTATGAATTTCTGTATGTACTATCAGGATTGGATCTTAAACTTCTTTTTATATATGTAACACAAAACATTTTGCTCAGAGTTGGATTCCTATTGTCACAATAGGATGTATAGTTTCTCTTTAGTTCTTTATATTATTAAATATGAAGTGACGTTTTTGTTTTACTGTTTTATTATGACGAATCTAGATAGCCCAGATTGCGGATATTGTTTGTTATTAGTTTATATAAACTATCTTTGACTCACCATCAAAAAACGGTTCATGAAGTTCCACTCCCAGTTGCCGACAGTTGAAGGAGCAGTGACCTACAATCTGGTAAACCCAACCTCAGCCCGAAGACTGAAGCCCAGACTGCTGCAGAACATTCTGTTATAAATTTTTAATAATTATAAAATTAATTCATAGTCACACTATCTGTATTTTACTGTTTATTATTACTCATTTTATTTATTCATTATTATTATTCTTCTTTTTTTTTTTATTTTCTTCTCTCGTCCCTTTTTCAAATTAACTTGTTTCTTTTTACTATTAGAGGGCAATTGTTTGTTTTATTTAAGTGTACTAATATCATTATTTTTTGTTATTAATTTTACTTTCCTCTTTTATTAAGAGTCATTATTCTTATCTATTTATTTTTGTTTTATTCTTTTGATAATAACATTGTATATAGTGAGGGGTGTCTTTTGTACGAGACTATACCCCCCATATAACGGTTATATCAACCATGTAAGCCCCACCATGCCGATCTGGTATAAAATAAAATAATATATATATATACACCATTTTTGTAAAATTACTACAATTGATTGTTTATCTTATGTCTTTTACAGGCTAACTCTATTTGTACAGGGGTAAATAAGTAATAAATTATTATTATTATTACTCTAATGATTTTATTGATTTTCAAGTTGCAAAACAGCAATTAAAATCATGGTTTTGAGAAAAATCTGTAAGGGATAAAATAAAATTAAGTTAATCTTAGGTTTTAATAGATCAAAAAAAACATATAGATCAGCCAAAAGTATGAGAACAAATTTCTAAAAGTTACTATATGTAGTACAGTATTTGCTAAAGGAATTTACAGTATATAAACTAAATGCAGAGATTTTATAATGATTCTACAATTCAGTATATAATTTAAAATCTTTAATTAATGTATAAATAAATTGGAGTGTAGAGATGCTGTTATGAGAGAGCTTTTGCAATGGTGGCTAAATGTTCTAGACACCTGACAAAAACAAGGATGATGGCGTAACCCTTACGTCCTATACTAATTATTTATTGACCTGACTAATTTCAAAGCTTTGGGAGGAAATTTTATTTAATTAAGGGAAATTTAATATAATGTCGGTAATGAAAGTTACAAAGTTTCAGTTTTTTAATCCCTTAAATAAAAAATACTAAGAAAAACTGAAAAGAATAGGACTAAAAAGAGGGTACAGAGGTGAACAGTTTTTAATCGTTGGTAAAAAGTTGAATTTAACTACAATACACATTACATTAACATGTAAACTCCTAAATTGTTTGAAATATTACTGTACCATTCTAATCTAATCTTTTTTTTTCTTTTTTATTAAAAAATCAATCTTTATTCTGGAACATATCGCACTAGTATTTCTAAAGTGACACAACTCAAAAATCGGTGTTTTTTAGTTATGACTATGAAAGAAATCGGTAAATATATCTTTATGAATCATCAAAACTGTATCAACCTAGCTTCAGAGCTTGTCCGCCAGAGGGCACTTGTGTTCACTCTTGTTGCCTTAATGCTATTCCCCCTCCATAGGCAAGAGTGTCACATTGTCAGTTGTCTTGAATTTTGAGTTGTGTCACTTTAGAAATACTAGTACGATATGGTCCCCAAATAATAACAATTATGAACAGAATCATGATCCTTTTGTCTGGCTACATTAAATTACTTTACAAGTTCACGGACGTTTGATATTCTAGGAGATGGATATATAGTTGATGTTTGAATGAGTTTAAGAAGGAAGCTTTACGGACGGATACAGGTAAAGAATTCCAAAATGAGATAGCTCGTACTGCAAAAGATTTTTCATAGGAGGTATCCCTGTAAGTAGGGATATAGAGATCAGTTTTTTTTGGGATCTTGTGTTTAATAGGTGAATGGATAAACGTATGGTAAGGTCAATTATGTAATAAGGATTTTTGGTTATTAGGGTTTGATATATAAATGTGCCAAGGAGGGATACTGGGATAGAGCCAGCTTTGCTCGGATTAGTGATATGGGATAGGTTTACGCCTAGGAATACCGAAAATGAATCTTATAAACCAGTTCCATTAATCTTTTTAATCTCTTTTCTCGTTCAATGGATAGTCCTCCATACACTAGGCATCCGTAGTCGAAATGTGGAAAAATAAGGGACTACTAGGAGGTGATAATAAGGGATACTAGGTGAAAATAAGGGAGGTGAAAATAAGGGATACTAGGAGGTGACGAGTACTTTCAGGAAAGGAATCACGGGATTTTAGGAGCTGTTTAAGGATTGAGATGGTTCTTCGAGTTATTTGGGAAATGTAGCTATTCCATGTTAAGTGCTGATCAAAGGTGATTCCCAGGTTCGTTATGATGTTTTAATACTGGATAGGTATGTTATTGAGGTATAATAATGGATAGTAAGGAAGGGAATTAAAGATAGGAAGGGGGGCATTAATAAGAAAATTAATCTTTAATGCAGGTTCCAATAAAACTGGGGTTGGACTTTCAGTACTATATTAGAATAATTCAAATTTCTACTTAAAATAAAAATCCTTCACAAATTTCGAGGAAATTAAAACTACTTAATTAAATTTAATTAATTAAACTTAATTATTTGTTTTTCATAATTAAACATAATAATAGCCTACTGGACAATTGAATCCTAAAAATTTTTAATAATCTTGGTGAGAAGTGTCAGTAACCCTGAATACAGGTGAGGTCTACGTTCCTTATTGTCCTATCGTATCATCCGATGTGTGTTTGTATCTTAATTGGGGAGAAATCTGACGTTCAAGTGTTAAAAAATTACCTCCTTGCAGAACCATTGATCAAGAAACAGAACTTCCTTAGAAAACATTGAACCCGTGACTCAATTTTGTTTTTAATTACATGCATATGTACATCTTATGGATCTAGAGATATATTTTTTCAAAAATCCAACATTTTATAAGAACAACTAGAAATTAACATTTTGTCAAATATCATAAAAACTACTACTCCTACAAAGATAAATATTAGGAACTATTTTATAGTAAATTTAACTAGCTTTAATTTGAGTGCTGGCCGACATCTGTACGTCCAATGGTTTCTGAAATAAAGTTTTACATAAATCAAACTTATTGTCCGAACAACTATAAATCAATTTATTTTAGCAAATATCATGAAAATTACTATTACTAGAAAGGTAAAGGTCATAAACTTCTTTATAGTTTATAAACTAGCTTTAATTTGAGTGCTAATATACATCTGTACATCATATAGTTCCTGAGATATAGATTTCTCAAGATAAATTAACTAACCACTAATCTTTCGGTAGAGTTTTAAGAAGTATTGCTTTTTAAAAAGCTATATCATGAAAACTATTGGACGTAAATAGCTCTATTACGGCTAATATTTCAGAAAATTTACACTTCTTTAAATAATTTACTTTCAGGTTTTCTCGTGTTGTTGGTAGTTTTTAAGATATAGAGCTCCAAATGAAAAATTAATGTTTTTTTTAAGGTTTTGAAACAGCCACTATTTTCTATTCCCCCTACCTATACTTGGCAGACTCATTAATTTTGACTAGTAATTATACATAGTTTTCATTAAAGTAATTAAAAATTGGGGTGAGATAACTGCTTTTTTCTTTCCGGCTCTTGTACTATGAGTATAACAGCCCAATGCAGTTTGGGGCACTGCTTTCTGAATTAAGTGTTTCTCTGCATAACTGCCAACACGCTTGCATCGAGATCGTTGATCGAGGAATAGTCAAGCAATAAATAATATAACGACCTATGCATTAACAAATAGTTTATTTGAACTTATCAAAGAGTTTTTAAATAGCTAAACGACATCATAGAATATAATTGTGTGGTTATCTGTTTCTTTTAAAGTTTTATCGCTATCTTGATTTCACTCACTTTGCCTTCAAAGCAAGAGGAAAGTTACTGAATACATGAAATTTTTAAAAAAAGGACTCCCTCCTTTCCTTATCTCAAAGAAAAATCTGGGAGTTTTTTTTTTTTTTTAAATTGGTAAAACGATTTTGATAAAACTCGGTATATCAACCTACAATTAAAATATCTTTAATATCAGATTGGTCTCATCTTCATTTAAATAGTTTAACTCGGCTTAAATGACGAATTTTCAAAAATTCTTGTTCTAAAATGCATATAATTTTGCTAACTTGAAATAAATCTGTTCTCATTGTTAGCAATAATTAACAATAGATATATACAAATTGTTCACGAATTTGATAAATAATTAAAGGAGAAAACTTAAAAAATAGAGAAAGGAGCTTGAAGAAACTGAAACTTCGGAGACAGCTCTGGGCATAACGGCTACTTGCTTAACAGTGCTCACGGGACACGTAAGAACCTATCTGCATTTGATCAGTCTTTGTGGGCTGTTATTTTTGTTGTTAAAATCGATTGTTCATCAGTAATATTTAATTATTTACTTGATTTAGTGAATGATAACAATTTCTTCCTTATTACAATATAATAATTTATTTCATATTACATAGGAACGTTTCGGGAGATTTCACCCATCTTCAGGCTGCTGATAACAAAAAACTTATCTTTAACATATAATTATTCTCCTATAAGTCTTATTAGCTAATATCTTAGCTGAAACGTTGCTATGTAATATGAAATAAATTATTATATTGTAATAAGGAAGAAATTGTTATCATTCACTAAATCAAGTTAATACCTTAAGATTCTTCCAGTCAAAGGATTATTAAATTTTAATTATTTAATATTTATTAACCCGATTGAGCTATATTTTCATCTTTTAATGAAGAAGATGGTCAGAGTTTCGCCCCACTTTCTAGAGCTTGATCAGGGCTAAAAAGATACAAGAACAACTGAGAACATTTTGACATCGTATAATAATAAGATACAAAAAGGTAAATTAAGATAATTATACAATTCCTACGAAGGTAAAGGTCATAAACTTCTTTATAGTACATTAAAATATCTTTAGTTTGAGTGCTAATAGACATCTGTACGTCACATAGTTCCTGAGATATAGATTTCTCAAAATAAATTAACTAACTACTAATCTTGGAATAGATTTTTAAGAAATTTTGCTTTTTAAAAAGCTATATCTCGAGAACTATTGGACGTAAATAGATTTTAGGGCTAATTTACTCTTCTTTAAATAATGTTCTCGTAGATTTTCTAGTGTTGTTGATAGTTTTTAAGATATAGAGCTCCGAATGAAAAATCAATGGTTTTTTAAGGTTCTGAAACAGCCGCCATTTTTTAATCCCCCTACTTATACTTGGCAGACTCATCAATTTTGACTAGTAATTATACATAGTTTTTATTGAAGTAATCAAAAATTGGGGTTAGATAACAGCCTTTTTTTCTTCCCGGTTCTTGTACTACCCGGGGTCTACCCAGCTTCGTTTGGTGGGTACCATTAATTGGGTAAAAATCTGGCGGTTGTGCATAATTCTCATCAAATCACCTATTTGCACAACTGTTGGCCTAGTAACAGTCCTTCCTCACAAAGTATTGCACCCCCTGACCCTTCAAGGATTGTGGTAGAGATTTTTTTTTTAAAGTCTACATTTATCCATTAATAATATGTTTACAAAATAATATATTAAAATCTATATAAAATGAGTAGTATACAAATGCACATCACACAACTTTCACTTACTGCTCTACTTTGAGTTGATAATAATCCTCACGCGTTTGAGAAAAAAAAAAATTTTTTTAATTTTATTTAGCAAAACTATGAGAGAAATGTAATGATAAGACTTTAAGTCAAAAATAAAACTACCGAAATTGATGAAAATATAGAATAAGTTGATAGAATACATATCTCAATAGTGTAAATATATATTAAAAGTGATAAATAGTTAATATTAATAAAACAAAACGGCTAGCGCTGATCAAATGCAGACAGGTTCTAACGTGTTCGGTGCACTGTCTAGCTAACAGCTGTTATGAGTAGATCCGGCGATTCATTGCTAGACAAAACCAGTTAAACGTCCTAAATTAAATTAACAAGTTGAAACTTATGATTTCTATGAAAATTTTATTTATTTTATGAAAATTTATGATTTCAAATAATGAGGATGGTCAGGGTTGCGGTTAAAGGGGAAACTAAAATAGTTATCAACTATTTATTTTCTGAGGTGTCGCCCAACTGTAAATTTTCATTTAGACTAAAGAAAATTAAATAAAAAAACAACAAAGAACATTTTGAAATTGTAAGATAAACAAGATACAAAAAGGTAAATTAAGAAAATTATAAACAAATAAAAGAAAAGAAGAAATAAAATAGTATTAATATAAAATAAACAATTGTAAGAATATAAAATAATTACATAAACTATAAGGTTAAAAATGTACAGGAGACGCAATAATCCGCAAAAACAGAAAGCTTGATTTCAGAAAAAAAAAAAAAAAAACTAAAAGACGGAAAATAAATAAGTAAGTTGAGATTAAATAAAGGATAAATAAAAATAAAATTAATAAAACATGAGTAAAGAACAAATCAGGACCACCCACCTGGTCAAGTTGATAGCTTTGGCGACTTAGATAGAATATGGGAAGAGTAAATGAGTGGAGAGGGGGAGGTGACTGAGGTAATTGTTTCTTTTATATTAATACTACTTTATTTATTTTTTTATTTTAATTGTATATAATTTTCTTAATTTACCCTTTTTTTATCTTGTTTATCTTACAATTTCAAAATGTTCTTTGTTTTTTTTTTTTATTTAATTTTCTTTAGTCTAAATGAAAATTTCCAGTTGGGCGACACCTCGGAAAATAAATAGTTGATAACTATTTTAGTTTTCCTTTTAACCGCAACCCTGACCATCTTCATAATTTGAAATCATACAGTCAATTATTTATATATATTATTTTCATCGATTTAGCTAGTTTTATTTTTATCTTAATGATTTAATTTTATATATCCGCTATACTCTTCCAAAAGAAAAAAAAGATATTATTATTGTTAGTAATAATAAACAAATAGATAAATACAAACTATTAAAAAATCTGATATATAATTAAAGGAGAAATAGAGAGAGGAACTTGAAGTGTCTAATATCGGAAACAGCGGGCGATCACTCTCGGGCTTGTTTTGTACACTAGTAAATTATTAATTTACATGTATATACATATATTAAATAATTTTATTACATTTAGTTTCACCTTGTTAATTTAATTTAGGACGTTTAACTGGTTTTGTCTAGCAATGAATCGCCGGATCTACTCATAACAGCTGTTAGTGCACCGAACACGTTAGAACCTGTCTGCATTTGATCAGCGCTAGCCGTTTTGTTTTATTAATATTAACTATTTATCACTTTTAATATTTATTTACACTATTGAGATATGTATTCTATCAACTTATTCTATATTTTCATCAATTTCGGTAGTTTTATTTTTGACTTAAAGTCTTATCATTACATTTCTCTCATAGTTTTACGAAATAAAAATATAAAAAAAAAAAAAAATAAATAAAATGTTTTCTCAAACGAGTGTGGATTATTATCAACTTAAAGTAGAGCGGTAAGTGAAAGTTGTGTGATGTGCATTTGTATACTACTCATTTTATATAGATTTTAATATACTATTTTGTAAACATATTATTAATGGATAAATATATACTTTAAAAAAATGTATAATTAATAGTAAAAATTGATGAGTCTGCCAAGTATAGGTAGGGGAATAGAAACAGCGGCTGTTTCAAAACCTTAAAAAAACATTAATTTTTCATTCGGAGCTCTATATCTTAAAAAATACCCACAACACCAGAAAATCTAAGAGAACATTATTTAAAGAAGAGTAAATTAGCCCTAAAAGATCTATTTACGTCCAATAGTTCTCGAGATATAGCTTTATAAAAAGCAAAATTTCTTAAAAATGTACTGAAAGATTAGTAGTTAGTTAATTTATTTTGAGAAATCTATATCTCAGGAACTATGTGACGTACAGATGTCTATTAGCACTCAAACTAAAGATAGTTTAATGTACTATAAAGAAGTTTATGACCTTTACCTTCGTAGCAATAGTAGTTTTCATAATATTTGCTAAAATATATTGATTTATAGTTGTTCTGACAATAAACTTGATTTATGTAAAACTTTATTTCAGAAACCATTGTACATACTGATGTCTGCCAGCGCTCAAATTAAAGCTAGTTAAATTTACTACAAAATAGTTAATTCTGTTTATCTTTGTAGGAGTAGTAGTTTTTATGATATTTGACAAAATAAACTCACAAAATGTTAATTTCTAGTTGTTCGTAAAAAATGTTGGATTTTGAAAAAATATTTATATAGATCCATAAGACGCACATATGTCTGCCAACACTCAAAATAAAGGAAACGTAACTTACTACAAAGTATCTTATGACTCTTATCTTCATAGGGATAGTAGTTTTTATGATATTCATATATGAATATAAATTTGGAAAATAAAAATTTGTCCGAAGAACTATAAATCAATTTATTTTAGCAAATTTCATGTAAACTATTACTCCTACGAAGATAAACATCATAAACTACATTATAGCCCATTAAACTAGCTATAATGTATATTATAGCTATAAAAATTTGAGTGCTAATAGACATCTTTACGTCAAATGGTTTTTGAGATTTTTGGACTACTCATCTTTTAGTACGTCCCATACAAAATTTTTACGAAATGTTGCTTTTTAAAAAGCAATATCTCTATTAGGGTTCATATTTTATAAAATTTACTCTTCTTTAAATGACGTACTCTTAGGTTTTCTTGCGTTGTTCCTACTTTTTATGATATAGAGCTCCGAATGAAAAATTAGTTTTTTTTTTATAGATTTGAAAAAGCCGCCATTTTTTATTTCCCCTACCTATATTTGGCAGACTCATCAATTTTGACTATTAATTATACATAGTTTTCATTTAAGTAATTAAAAATTGGGATGAGATAACTGCCTTTTTTCTCCTCTTGGACTCTTGTACTAGGGGGGCTCCCGGACCCATAGGGCTGACTCACGGCAAACATAATTATCTATTACAGCTAGATTTGAATCCAGGTCCTTGGAGTTAGTAGCACAAGGCCTTACTACTGAGCCACCCACTCCCCGAAATATGGACATATGTAGAAATCAGTTTAGCACAGATAAAACAAATTCAGGCATCCTGATGACGTGGAAAAGCTCTGAAACGGCGATGCAAAACAGTTATACATGAGTAAAAATTATCCCAAAAGTAAGAATAAGTGTTTTCACTATAAAAATAAATATCAAAAAATATAATTTATATTGAAAGAATCATTTAGTTAACGAAAAAAGCTTTTATATAAAATTTAATAAAGGATCCTATGACCAACAGCGGCGAGATCAAATCGGTTGCAGGAGATAAGTTGAAAAGCTGATGAGGATTGCTGGAGGTGAAGGCACTGCATCAATCCGGGAATATCTATCCACCGCGGCTACGTAACCCTATCTGCCTTCTGATTGGCTGAGCTTGAGACCTGTTGCTACCCGTCCTATTGCTTGTTCCCAAGGCCGATCCGATATCTCACCTCACCCCCTCCCCCCTACAAAATGAATATTTGCCGCAACTCAGAGGAGACAAGGCAGGGGAGATAAAGGTTTGGATAACATCAGCACTGGAGTAATGGCAGTTCACATAACCTGATCAGCATACATTGTGCACAACCCTTTCTCCCCCCTTCCCCACCCCCTATCCCATCAACTTACTGTTAAAGGGAAACCTTTCCATCACCGCAGCTCACATTTTACAGAGGTTCATTTTCTGATTTTGATCGTGGACAGATAAAATAAAGCATTATAGTTCACATTTCGGTTTACATTTATCTTATGTGAATGCTCGGTGAGTGTGTGCTTGAGAACAGTCTTGCGTATAAATGCAAAAATTCCTTGGGTTATTACAATAACTTATGTTCTGAAATCGAGTTACCGGTTATCCATTCTATATCATCATTTTACAATTGTTAACCAATTTCGCACTATCAAATACTGAATTTAAATTTTACTAAAGTTAATACATTATAAAATATCAATGTTTTTACAGCCTACTGGATTTTCGCGGACTTTTTGCCACCCTTTTCTTATTACTGAGCACACGAAGTTAAATTCTGTCGTTCTATCCCGCTCTTCAATTTAGGTTATTAATATATATACAATATATTTGTTCTCCCCCCCTTTCATTAGCTCACTTGCTCTTATGATCATTCCCCGTACTCAATTTCTGTGCGGTACAGTGTCACATCATTTCTTTCAACTTCTATTTTCTGAGGATTTGCACCCTTGAAGATTTCTAAAATAGTCTACATTGTCACTATTTTTTTTTCTATCTCCATATCTTAATTTCTCTCATATGTGAACCAAAATTGACAAAACATTCATAAGCACCGCAACAATTAACCTGTAAGTACTCATTATCATTCATTCGATGTATTTTATGCTTTGTATTTCACATTATCTTTACTTTATGCCTATTGCATTTCTATATTTTATCCTAAATTCATCTCTTAAAACCAAAATCACACTAAAAATTAGGTTTTTTTTATGGTCCTCCGAGTTTAACCACAACCACGCACAATTTCTATTTTCCTTATGGAATTTATGCCACAGTTTATTTTTTGATTAATAAAAAATAATAGGAAGTTTCTTTATCTCTTTATAAGAAGAAGAAGGTTTGATATTTTTTTCCTCGTTTTATTTTCTATTATACAACATGCGAAACACATTCTTCTCGAAGTAAAAGGAAACTATGGTCATAAAGTTGTTCAAATTATAGCTGTGATTTACAAATAAGTATTAATTTTAACTATCAATTTCTTCCATAGATCAAATTTTCAAAAATACGACAGCAATAACTATGCAACCAACACTTAGGGGGTAATTTTTTCCAGTAAACATGTCCTCATTTGTGGTCCGAATTAATCTGACGTTTCGTTCTTTCTCTAATTAATTTATATTTCTAATATTCATTAACAAAAAAATTTGATATTGATTAAAAATAATTTCAAATCCATTAAAAAAATATATTAAACCAATCTAGATGTATTGTGGCCCAGACTATACAAATTTTTATTTTGATATATTTTTTATTATTATATTCTACTAGAATATAAAATTTACGTCGTAGAAAAATGCATATTAAGTCTTTTTTTTTTTTATTTTACTCTTATGATTTATGTGGTTCTTTTTTTCGATTATGAAAACCTTAAATTTCTCCAAATAATGATACCCATGTATTTATAACTAATTTTAGAAAGAGCATTAGAATTAACACTTTCTCGGATTTTGATGTTTTACGTTTTGACATTAAAAAAAAAAAATCAGATATTTTATTAATTGTAATTTATTGATATAATAAAATAATTAATTGAAATAATAAACATTGCTTAGTAATTTCCAGCGTATTTTATTTATATATTTATTACTTTTGAAGAATGAAGATAATATTTATTAAAAGCCGATGGCCTTATTGTAATTTATAAATAAAATACAATGAAGAATTTATATTAAATTTCTTTTAAAAAATAAGTAGCGGCACCCTGTATGAAAAGAAAAAAAAATCAAACATTCTAATATAAGGTCTAGAGAAAAATTGTGGTAGATTTCCCATGGATTATAAGAAACAACTAACTACAGCGATAAGTACAAGTGGAATCGATTGATGGTTTCATCAAAATACGGTTTACATAATTCTACTTCCAGCTACCAGCAGTGAAAGGTAAAATAACAACAATCACATCCCGAAGAACTGATGCAAGATGTCCTGTTGTATTAATTTATTTTCACATTTTTTTAATTTCAAATTATTATTTCACTATAAGTCAATTATTTATTTTGTTTATTCTATCTTAATTCACATCTAATTGATCATTTCTAAACAATTCTATAGAAAAATCATAACCAAATACTTTTGTATCAAACTTTCACGTGAGGTGAGTGTTGATTTTTACCTTCTTTTTTTTTTTTACAGCTGTATAGCTACGAGTTAAACAAAAAAAACAATGTAATGAAAAACTAATCAAAAACTTGATAGAAAAGGGGAAAGGGTGGTATTTTTATGTGAGCTAACGTTTAAAAAACTTTGGTAATGAAAAACCAGATACGTAAATATAAGTGGAAATCGAGCTTTTTTATCCAAAAAAATATAAATATGAAAAAACTAGTGTGTTCTGTGCATCACTTTTCTTTACTTAACCTTTTACAGAGTGGTATAATTTCTAAATAAAATTTTAATTGTTCAGTTACAGAAGCCAATTCGCATTTATAGGTTTCTATGAAAAATCTATTCAATAAAGTGGTATCTTACATTAGTCCATTGCTATGTATACCTGTCATTAATTGGGATATATATGTATGTATTAATTAGGATTCTTTGAGGTCTGCAAAATTATTATTATTATTTAATTCCTTTTCAAAGGCTTTTGTGTTGACTAGTTTACCAATTATATGTCGTTATACTTATCAAATATTGTTACCATTGTGAAATATATAAGAAGTGGTATTGGGTATAATAGTAAGTAAACTACATAAAGGAACAAAGTATTAATTAACATGATTTATAAAATTATTGCAATGATATGATTAAATAAATTTATAAAATGATACTAATAAATATGGTTTACAAATTTATTTTTAATTTATTTATTTAATGTAATTTGCATCTGTACTAAATAATAAATAAAATAAGTAAATATGTGGAATGTTTCATTCACACTTGAAAATCTTGGGAAGGAACCACCCATTGGTGGTACTTCAAGCATTAATTTAAATTAGGAGGTCCCGAAGAAGGCCATCTTCTTTTCAGACGCCTCGGAGGGTTATGAGGTATTGTTAAGGATGAGAAATTAAGAACTAATGGGTTAGGTTGGATGGGTAAGAGTTTGGAATTAAAAGACGCATATCTGTTTTGGGCTAAATCTGCAACGAATGGGATGTTAAAGTCTTTGTGTTTATTTGTAACATAATAAGGAGCATGAAGAATTTTACGTAGGATTTTGGGTTGCAAAGATTTTGGAGTGTGAACAGCCTTGCTCAAAAACGAAAGGTTTTTCGAAACTGAAATTATATATTCGACGATTGTATGCCTGGGACGAGACAGAAACTTTTCTGTAACCAGCCAGTTTATAAAATTGATATTTAAATTTTTTTTTCGATTTTCTCAAAAAAAGCTCTAACGAAATTGATTAAACTCTGTATACTAATGTATAATTAAGTGATCTGTAATATCAGCTAGGTAGGTTTTATTCTCATTGAAATATTTGAACTAAATTATCAAAAAATCTTCCTAGTGTTTACGATTTCATTGATTTTAAATAAATAACCATTTCTTAATTTATGCAGTTATAAAGAATGAAATAATACAAAATATTAAAGAGTATTATTAATAACTAAAAAATAAATAAGGAAAAAGTATTTTCCTCAACTTTTTGGGGTCTTTCCCGCATTTTCAACATCACTTTCCCTTCTTCCTGGCGTTTTTGCTAATTATATCCATACAATTATATTTTATCATATTTATAATTGGTTTTGATTTTACATGAAAACTTTTTTATTTTGAACCATTCGCACTATATACTCATGACAAAGAAAGGAAAACTGCATTTGTTTGTCTAACCCGAAACCTCAAAGAAAAATTAAAGAAAATAGAGATGATAAAAAGAAGAAAAAAGTTCATATATATTAACGTAATAAATAAAAATGATTTATTTATTTATAATCATTCTTTTCTGAATACATTGGGTTGCTACGTTACATGGTATACTAATCAATTTTCCGTTAGACATAAATTAAATACTTTTTCTTCCTTTTAGTTTTCTTTGCACTATATCTGTTTGTTTTTGTTTTTTTGTACTGATGTTTGTTTTAACCTCTTCCACTAAACTAGCACACTTCACCTCCAATTATCAATGCATGTGAGAGCTCAGAATTATATTTTTGGCAAATATCTCTATCTTCTTTTTGCCTTACAGAATTTTAGTTGCAATGTATGTGGCTTAGTGACTGACGTACTTGGTCAGAGAAACGCTAAAAGCTAGTTATTTAAAAAAAAAATAGCATTTAAACAAATAATTAAATAGATAATAACTTTATGTGTTAAATTAAAGTTAAGTAACAATACAAATTATAATAATTATACTTAATAATTCACTTCATGAGCTTGGCAGTTCGAGTACTTTATGAAATATATAGAAAAAAAAATTAAGATCAATATAGTAAATGCAAAATTTTTTTTGTTTAATATAAACAATTGTGACATATTGATATATACACTAGCAAATACGGGTAGCTGAATGTTGATGTTTCCAGTAGACTTTTTAGGAAATTAAATACAAAAATTTATTGAACTTTTTTAATTCAATTATAAAATGTGTTATTTTATATAAAATTGTACATACATTTACATCTGAACTTGATTGATGTTCAACATTAAGTGTTTGCGCAGTGGCATACTATAGTAGTTTCGTATCCGTCCCCTACCCAATAGGGGTAAATTGAAGGGTAGGTCTCAATTGTAGAAATTCATCCCTTCCGGGTTTCAAGGACTAATCTGTCTCGATCCATGGATTATGGATCCTCGAGTCCGATTGAGAGCATTCAAACATACATGCTTTCATCTTCATTATTTATAAGGAATATGTAATATATGTATTATGTCTATATATTATAAACTATTACTGTAATCTTATTTTGTATGATTGGTTGGTGTGCAGGTATGTGAAGGGCCTGACTAGAATGAAACTAAAATAATATGCTAAGAAATCACACACTAATGCGTTATATCATATAATTGGAATGATACAGCAACTTGTATTATGAAATCGATTTGCCAATTATCGATTTTATATTATTGGGTTTAGAATTTTCCATAAATAGCTCTAATAGTTTTTATTAAACCCTATAAATTAATGTACAATTAATTAGACTTATACATCATAGCATAGACCGGATCCTCAATCGAGTCTGATAGGGATTTAAGGCCTAATTTATTTTTATTATTTTCTTTATTGGATATGGTTAACTATTTCTCATTGTTTGGAGTAATAACAAATGTCTGGATAAGCGACTAACTTGGAATCCTTACACAAGACTGAATAGACAGGAAACTGCATGTCGATTCTGACTATTACTGCACTCTCTAGACTAATGGTCCAAACTTCCAATCCATTACAAAAGACAAGTACTATTGTCTACATGACTGTAATAAGGCCTATCTGACCATGCGGAGTTAAGCTTTGGGACTCCACTAAATCATCGAATTCCTCTCGTATCCAATCCTTACAATTCAAAATCCTCACAACTCTGTAACAAATAAAATCGTCCATAAAGACCTTAATGTTCAATATGTAATCGATGTAACCCGAACCAGATAGCTATCTCTCCATTATAAACTCCCTAACTAGTTTCTAAGCTTGCATTCAAAAAGAAGATTCCTGACAATCTCCTAAGCACCTGAAAAGAAGATAGTCTCGTGACCACTTAATGTAAGAATATTATTAGAGTGCTGCCATACCATTATGATCTTACATCAAATTTACTGGATGTATTTTTATATAAAAATACAGTTGTAAATGTAAAAAATAAAAATGAACTATGAAAGAATTTGTAAATGAATAAACATAAGTTATTAAAGGATTTGATAATTAATCATGACATCAGGAAAGATATTTTACCAGATTGAAAATAAATTTCCAGAAATAATCGTAGTAATTTAGACGTATACTATATCATTGAAGCCGAAGAATAGAAATAAAATATCTAACATAAAAAGTGTCGAAAAAGCATTAATGAGACTGAATTTATAAATAATCTTCTCATTTTTTCTTTTTTTTTTTATAAATGTAATCAGATTTTATTTTAACTAACCTATATATGAAATTAATTTCTACTCAGAGTGCTCCTAAAGAATATGCGTACACCCCATGTTTTTTTTTTTTGTTAAATGATAAAAACCCTCCATCACATAAACGAACAAAATCATTTAAAAACTGTCTTATGATAAAACATGCTCCAGTAAACATCTAGCTTATACATTTATTCAGTGATTTTATATCAAAGATGATAAATCTAATATTATATTGTGTTTTTCTATCCTTATTTCTTTAGTTCTTTATTTTATTAATTTGACATCAATAAATTAACTCTATAAAATAAATAATGGTGTTTCGGGCGGTCTACCCGTCTTCAGGAGCAAATTTAAAAAAATAATTATAAGTTTTTGTTACATTTAAAAATTTCCAAATTATTTTTACTTTACTTTTAATTCTTAATGGCAAATAATTTTCGTTTTCCATTGTTTGTAAATGTCATTATTGTGCAATTTTAAAAAGAAATTTTGTCATTTATAAAAAAAAAAAAACAACCGAAAAACATACTTCATCTGGAAAAAAAATAATTTAGATAAATCGAGATGAAAAACTTCTAATTATAATTTCTTTGAAAAATGTTGTTTAGAGGTTTGAGACGACGCTAAAAAACAAAACTACATAATGTGCTTGCACCTAAAAAAAAAATCCTTTGACCTATTTTCTTCAAAGCTTCATTATGTTTTTATTATTTCCTGAAAATATCATATTGTTTAATGGAAACAGTATTTTTTTATTATTCTCAGAAAGAGAGGAATGGATATAACCGTGAAAATTTATATTTTCTGAGCAAGGCACCAAAAACGTTTAGTTTTGTTCAAAACATTAATTGGGGATTTCAGTATCTATAACACATTTTGAAAAGAAAAAAATTACTTAAATCGGTCCAGTAATTCAAAAAGTTTATTGTGGACAAAGCGTCAAATCATCCCCGTATATGCTATACATATTTGTAAATTTCAGTAGTATTGCGGAGCGAACAGAACTGGTTCGTGGTGGAGGTTACCATGTAGCAAATACACAGGCAGGTCAGAAAGACAATTGGTTTCGAGGGGAGATGGGGGGGACAGCCTGGGGGGGGATAGCTGGAGGGGGGCAGAGGAGAAGAGAACAAGACAGGGCTATAGCTCATCGGATCGGTGACTGATGGACAGAAGGAGCCCAGCCCCCCCGGATTATGGCACCTATTAGCCCTGACGGATTGGAGCAATGAGTCCTCCTAACTACCCCTTCTCTGAATTTTTAAATTAATCACTAGTACACATCTGTCAGCTATTTTTCTCGTTGCGTCCTTTTTTTTTTTTTGCTAGATGTAGCATTTGTTTGTAAATGGTACATATGTAGTGTTTATCTTCATCCTACATACATAAACATACATTATCTTAACGTAACTTCGTGACATACATCATGCATGGCATCACTGCGTTGTATGGGCATCTCATACATGACAACATTTTATTGGTTTTTTTTTTAGCGGTTGTTCATAGAACTTTTTTATAATTGCAATACTTCATTTATTGATGAATATTACAATCCGCCATTGTTGGGCAATAGGTAATGGTGATAACTGATCACATTCATACTAAAATAAAAAAAAAAGGAAGATAATTAAAAAATAAAATAAACAAGTAAATGAAAAAAAAATAAACATAAAAATATATAAAATGTCTCTATAAATATATATCAAGAGAAGAATAAAAACCTAACTATGAACATGAAAAGAAAAAAATATTTATAATAATAATAATAATGATTAATAATAAAATTAAAATAATCACTATTCACATTTATACTTTTCTGTACAATATTTACACTATCGACCTGGGGATCTCCGAGTCCACTCTATCCCCCACGTGTGAGGGGTAGAGCAGGACCCTTTGAGATCCCAGCGTATCCCTGTCACCGGTTATGAATCAGTGGAGGCTAAGTGCGCTAAAGCCCCCAAAACTCAACAAGGAGTGGGAGCATCTGACCACTGCTAGAACTCCAATTTTTATAGAACTAAAAAAATAATAATTTATTCATGTAAAACTACATGGTCCCATTTAAAGTATGTAATTCAATCATCTTCAAGTGATCAATACTTTAGTAAAATTTATCAAAAAGTGCACACTTTGTCCTCCTTCGTCTTTAGGGAACTTTACAAATTTGGAAAGACAATGTAAAAATAATATAATAATTTTTTTTATTTAATATTTTTATTGAAATTTACAACTGTATATTACATTATACATTCAGTAAATATGGTCTTAGTTAAAATGGAGTGTTACAGGCGTGTAGAGCAACTACCCATTAGTAGCACTCTAATAACATTTTACATTAGCTGGTCTCGTGACCATCTTCTTTTCAGGCGCCTCGGAGGATTTTCAGGAATGGAAGAGGATGCAAGGTTAGAAATTAGAGGGTTTGAGTGATTAGGGAGTTTATAATGGAAGAAGTGATATCTGGTTCGGGCTAGATCGGTTATATAGGAAACATTAAGGTCTTTATTTATGATTTTATTTATGACAAAGTAAGGAGCATTGAGGATTTCACAAAGGATTTTGGATTGTAAGGATTGAATACGAGTGGAAGTCGAAGGTTTAGTGGAGCCCCAAAGCTTAACTCTATTTGTCCAGATTGGCCTTATTACAGTCATGTAGATCAGTCTTTTGTAATGTCTGGAAGTTTAGACCGTTTGTCAAGTAAGTGCTGTAATAGTCCAAATCGACGTGGAGTTTCCTGTCTTTTCAGTCTTATGTGAGGATTCCAGGATAATTGTTTGTCCAAATGTAGTCCAAGGCGGATCTGTAATATAATAATAAAAACCTATTTAACATTTACTATTCAAATATTAGTTAATAATTTATATAAATTACCCTATTATAAGAATAGTAACATATCTCTCCCTATATCTAAGCCAAAATGCAAACATAGCAAGGATTTGGACGAATGTTAATTTCGTTTCAGAGTTATAAAAATACTGAACAGTTAGTTAATAATTTCCGGGAATATTTTAAATATATTATAGTTTAAAAAAAAAATGGCATAGTAAAATTTATGGATCTTAGAAGTAGGGAGTCAGAAACAGACAAAATACTATTGTTATAATTGGGTAATTTATATAATTTTTTATTCATATTTAAGTAATAATTGTAAAATAGGTTTTTATTATTATATAATTGTAATTTTTCAAATTTGTAGAAGTGCCCTGAGGGCGGAGAAATACTCCGAAACGTTTAGAAAAATAATGTAATATTAGGAAAAGAGAAAGAAGAAAGTCACTAAATATTTATATGATATAATTTTCCTTTTCGGAATAGAAGATTGTTATATTAGTAAAATACAATTATTACTTTTTTTCAAATAAATTTAGGCATTATTAATAACGATAAATAACTTTTATTTATTTACACTTCTTAAATTTTTATTGTATCAGGATTACATTTTCTTATTTTTTGAAAGGTCCAACTAATAACAAACGCAAATAATAGAATAGTTAGGTGGTTACCTTATTAATAAATATTATTTATTTATTCTCTATTTTTTTTTGTCCTTAATAAGAAGAGAATGCGTCAAAGCGCTTATAAGTCCCTTCTGTTTACACCCTAGTATTTGTACACTTAATATGCTAATGCATTTAATATTCATATGGCATACAATATATTTAGACGCTTTCGGTCTGAACTTCAAGAGCGTATAACTATCAGAACAAATAATATTTTCTACCTTTGACAGAATACAAAGTGTACACAGGTTGCCTGAAAGGAGTGTGAAGATTCTCACTCCTTTCAGCCAAGCTTAGAAATTAAACGAACAACACTTCTTCCAATGTTTAATTCCCTTTGCTTCCTTATTATTATTTGAACTCTTTTATCACCTAAGAACTGGTTTCATAATTCTTTTCTAATTCTATACTAAGGCTTGATTATAAAATTTATTTGTCGAAAATTGGTACAAAATTTTTCGATCTTTATTTACAGAATTCTTCATTGAAGAAGAGAAATCTTTAAGCCGATATTTTTAGTAAAGATGGGGTGACAAAATAAGGTATTTGGTTTGCAAATGGTATGATGAACTGTTGATAGCCGTGTTGCAAAAAAATCTATCGTAACATTTTCCTCTTATCTCCTCGCACGTAATTAAGAACTAAGTATCAGAAATCAATAAGATTTTGTTTCCTGTCCTTTCTAAGCTGATAAGAGAAACGAGAAATCGTATTTCCAATTACTGTAATTTGAAAATTCTGGAATAGAATTACAATCACAAAATGCTTTGTCTGTCCTTTATGGTCCATTCTAACTTTAATTGGATCAGAGTTGCTGTACTTACGAACTACAAGTTTTATTTGTTTTTAATTAAAAGTGTTTGTAATTAGTAATTACAATAATTTAACTCCAAACTAAAGAAATGTAATTAGATATGTACTCAATAAATGCCTACAAGATAAAAAATGTGGTACAGTGAATTCAATTTTTTTTCCTTTGTTCTCCTTTAACTATTGCATTTATCAAATTTATTATCATTCTGTATATGTACGTTGTTTATTCATTATTCCTAACAATAAGAACTATTTTTTTTTAAATTTCGAATAAGCAATATCAAAAGTACTTAAGAGCATTTTTTTTTTAATTCATCATTTAAGCCCTGTCAGACTATTTTAATGAGAATAAAACCAATGAGGTGTTAGGACTACTTAGTTGAACATCTGGTTTAATAAAAATTATGAGAGTTGTTCAAATGGATTATCTTAAAGAGCAGTAACGGATGGCAACATAACAAATAAGTTGCTGTAAAATCTCAGGCATACATATTCCTTTAATATTCAATTTCCATTTCGTTTTTGAATCAGGCTATTCACATACACGCACGAGACGTTTATATACGTTGGACTTAGAGTATCTCAAAACGTATATTTCCCTGGAAAACTCTAATTAGAAATTTCGTAAGATCACAATACTTCCAGTTAGTATTTATCCCATAACGACATCAAACAAACTCAAACCTACGCAAGGTTAGCATTGATATATCCTATCCTGAATAGGAAATCCAAATTAAAACCAGAAACAGCTATTCTTTTTTTAAAAACAATTTTCAGGCCACTGCTGATGTACGTCTGTGAAGTCTGGGAAGCGGCATCCTTTACTGTAAGGAAAAAATTACAATCTTTTCAAAATAAAGTCCAAAGAATCGCAGTGGATAGTTCTTGGTTTGAAAGAAAAAGCCAATTTCATCCGGAATCACAAATGGAATCAATAGAGGATAACATCAAAAGTTTATGAAGTTCCACTCCCAGTTAGCGACAGTTAAAGGAGCAGTAACCTACAACTTGGGAAACCCAACCTCATCTGGAAGACTGAACCCTGCACTGCAGGAAACTCTGTTATGTATTCTATATTTGACATAACTTCTATCTTATTTTTTTTTTCTCTTCGTCCTTTTCTCAATTAACTTGTTATTTTTTTCCCATCAGAAGGTAATCGTGTTTTGTTAAGTCTATGAATGTCATTTTTTTTTTTTTATTAACTTTACTTTTCTCTTTTATTAAGAATTATTATTTGTATCTATTTATGTTATCTTAATTTTTTTATTTATAACGTTGTATATAGTTTGAGGTATCTTTTGTACGAGACTATACAAGACGAGACTATACCCTATATTGATATGATAGACTATATTGATTATGATCATTTTTTTTTAAATATCCCATACATCGGTAAATGAAAGTAAAAAAAAATATCATAAATCGATTAGTTTACATAAATCGAACACACATATCCCATGAATTAAAGGTAATAATAATTTCAATTGCAATAACATGAGTCAAGAAGTAAATATTATTGAGAACCTTTAGTTAAATTAAGATTATTGAAAGGAGTACCTATTTTTAATTATTTTACAAGATTGAGTGATCGTTATTATCGTGACAAAAATTATTTTAGAGTTCATTATTTTCTTTAAAGCCATTTAAGTTTTCATGTTTTGGACCATTTTACTGATTTCTAATTGAAATTATAGTAAATTTCTGCTCATGCAATGAGTTAATCATGTAGTTAAGTCCTGCCAATTTTGTGATCTTCTCTGTAATAAAAGCTAATTTATTTATATTGTATGTGTTAATTGTTTTTAACAACGCAATCATTTTTCTTTATGAAAGAATTATTAAAGATAAATTTATCATAAATGATAGAAGATGAAGTACAATAAAACGATTTTCTTAATATATTTGTTTTTAAGAATTAGTTCCACCTACTTGACGAATTGAGTATTTATTGGTACTTTATTAATTTTGATATTATGTACGTTAGGATTTTTGTCTTTGCTAAATAAATAGATTGAAACTTTGCGTTGGTTACAAGACCCTCACTGGCCGACCATGAAACGACATTATTAACGGAATTCTGTTCAGTACAGTGGATGGTTTCCCTACTAAATGTTTCTCTTCCAGGTAAATTGCTATATCACGTATGATACAATTTTAGCTGCTAATGCAACATATTCAAAATTATATTGAATATTATTGGGCTAAATATACTGCCTTGGGTTATGTCCTTATGTCGTAAAATGTCTGTAAATTGGGAAATCACTGCTAAAACTAAATCTTGTACTAGCACATTTAGAATGGTGAATATATATAAGCATGGAAGTTATATATCAGTAATAATTATTAGCAGTTTAAGCGAGTTCAAGTAACAATTTTTTTAAATTTATTTATTTCATGTAATTTACAACTGTACAAAATAATAAATACAATAAGTAAATATCTTGAATGTTTCATTTACACTTGAAAATCTTGAGAACCGGGGGACCGTGGCCATCTTCTCAGATGCTTCGGAGGATTATCAGGGATTGTTAAGGATGAGAGATTAAGAACTAATGGATTAGGATGGGTAAGGAGTTTGGAATAAAAAGACGCATATCTGTTTTGGGCTAAATCTGCAACGAATGGGATGTTAAGGTCTTTGTGGATGAGTTTATTTGTAACGTAATAAGGAGCATCAAGGATTTTGGATTGTAAGGATTGGATGATGCGGGAGGACTTTGATGGTTTGGTAGAACCCCGCAGCTCAATTCCATAAAGTAACGATAAAATTAATGAAAGGCTGTTTTTTTAGATCGTCATTGTATTTTTTTTTTACTTTTGAAAATGTATATCATTTTATTTTTAATTTGTAGAATAAACAAGGAGAGATGCTAATGTACCAAAATAAATTTGTAGTAAAGAAAAACGAAAGGTAACTAAATAAATTAAATTTAAGATCTTTAGTTATTGATCTATAAATTGCTTATATCAAATGGTTCGTGTGTTATAACTTAGCAGTATATCTGAAAATGGGGCAATGAACCTGAAACATTGTGACTTATTTTTTAAATAAATCAAATGGTATCCATGTCAAGTATACACTGTTTATTATATCAACAGTTCAACGTTTCGGCCAATTTGACCATTCTCAAGGACAATCTAACAATTAACAGCTTATTATACATTCATTTGTAACAATTTTAACAACAACATAATTATTAATAATTTAACATACCTTAAATATAAATGTATACCTGACATCCAATTATTTGAAAAATGTTTTGTAGGCTATTCTGCCCAAGTCATTAATTACAAGTCAAATTAACCTATGAAAAATCAATTAATAGGGAATCATTGATCATAAATAAGCTTACCTAAGATTATGCCTAGTTTCCTATTTTGTCACAGTATTAATAATTTTCAAAACTTTTAATTTTAGATCAACTTAACCTATCAACAATCATATAAAGAAATTATTTTTAACCTTTCATACAATCAAGTCAGGCTTATTATTAATTTCTATTTATTATATTTTATTATTAAAATTTTAAAAAAAAATATATATATAATTAGTAACATAAAATTTATCGATATTTTTCATAAATTTATTTTGCTTAAAATCTCTGCATAATGTTGGTTCAAATTCCTTTTATCTGTTTTAAAATTTTCTGTATAATTGATGTTCCTGATATATAAATTAACTAAATTATTACTTATTAGTGAAGAAATTTAAACGAGAAAGATTTTTATTTCACTACACCTTATTAAATAAATTTATAATTCATCCAATTATTTTAACTGAAATTATTATGTTAAATTTACTATTTAAAATATACTTATTAAATGAAACATTGAATTATAGCTTAATTGTCTTATTCCCGCATTTGAAAAATTAGGAATTTAAATCTCAATCGACAACGCAGTATCGTATATTATTAAATAAAATTCTCACCCCTTTAAGCTAATTCTGAAACCTATGAAAACTTTCGGGCTCAAACTGAAGGATACAGCTGCGATCATGCAACTTATTTTTTATCAACCTGGTTTAATCCTTTTAAATCATTAATAGCCGGAATTCTTTTTATAAGGGATTTTGATAAAAATTCATATGGAATTTTAATAAATTGTGTTTACCAAAAACGTTAAGATATAACATCAAATGTCGCTTTAGGGTCCAGGTAGGTTCTGTTGCAATAACGCAAGACATACATATCTAATAATGCAGTATAAAAACATTAAAAAATTAACTTCAATGTCCTATTTCATTTTAGCAAAATTAACTATTAAAATATTTTTAAAAAATATAAATTAAAATATGTGAAATACTCGATTTTGTTTAAATATTGAGGGTTTTAGTGATATTGAAACTACATTTTTAGGAGATCAACGACATATTCCCTTATTTGATGGTATTGAAACTGATCATTTTCTACTTATACATCTAGAAACCAAGCAAATATTTTTTCGGATCTCAATTTGATTCTTTTATTTAATAATACTACTTTTTATTTATTGATAAATATTACAATCTGTCACACAGTTGTGGACAATAGGTAATAGTGATGAAGATCTCATACATACTAAAATACATTAAATAAATGAATAACAATAAAATAAATAAATAAACTAAAAAAAAAACTCTTAAAATATATACAAACAGAAGAATAAACAAAATGAACATAATCAAACTATCTGTATGAAAAATAAAATAACATAATGATAAAATAATATAGTATCTAGTCACATTTAAACTCTAATATACAATATTAACACAATCGACCTGAGGATCCCTGAGCCCACTCTATCCCCCACGTGTGAGAGGTAGAGCAGAGCCCAAAAGATCCCAGCGCACCCCTCTCGTCGCATCGCTGGTAGTGAGTCAGTGGAGACTGAGCTAGTGCGCTAAAGCAATTTGATTCTAAATTTGGCTAATCATATTGCTTGTTTTCCGATTTTTCTTCCTGTTCTCCAAACTAGAGACATGCCACTTTTCAACACCATTAGATGTTATCATGCCTGAAATTAAAAGTCACTCAGAAGTTAATTTATCTATAAATCACAATAATATAAAATAATTATCGTTATTCTCTCTTGTCAATTTTCCACAAAATGTTAGCATCAAAATTCAACGTCTTCACACCCCATATTCATATTTGTATTCATTTTTGAGATTTTTGTCATCTTCATAAACATAAAAATCAATTAAGCATTATTCTAGCATCAGGTCTTGTATCCATTTAGGATATAGCATACAGCAGATGACGGTACTTGTTCTATCATTTTGAAAGCGGACAAAATATGGTCAAAAAAGAATCACTGAAAATTCATTTCCATTAAAGGAATAAAATGGTTAGTTAAGATTATTATTTTTTAAAAATTTATTAAACGTACCCTCTCGCGGCCAGTGTAGCGATAACGCAAAACTGAAATTGAAGTTTTTCTATGAATTTCAAATAAGAAATAACTTTGACATACTGTTATAACTGTTAAAATGCAATAAAAAGTATAGCAATCAAATTACAAAAAAAAAAAACCTAAAGAGATCAAGGGAGCATGCCAAATTTATAGGATAAATAAGTGACCTGTAGAGTGGAGATAGAAAACAGTGTTGACGCATATTCGGTCATGTCCCTCCTGTCTTGCCACCCCTTATTATTGTGTACTCTTAGGTGTGTTATGTTCAACACAGGTTATTGATAGGTTAATTCACTATATTACGAATATGATTCGATTCTCGAAACTGTATGTAACTTATGCTTTGCCAAGGTTAAAACTAAAAAAAAAAAAAGCAAAAGTTGAACGAGAAACGGGATGCACTAGTACCACTTAAAGATTGATTTTGCCAGAATACGTCCATGTATATACGTTACAACTTTACAACTGATCTGGCACTCGGTCCCTTGATAGGGCTTGTCAGCTAACATCGCGCAGCTGACAGGTCGTAACTTATAATCACTTCAATATTGGATATCTCCTAATTTTTTTCCAAAAATTTTCCACCTCAGCTCCCCTTTATATGATCCTCTGGTCTTTTATCCCAATAAGCCCTTTCGGAGATTGAAACGGAAGTGGTTCCATGGGCTTTTGTAAAATGTAACTATGGGTGGCGTGGCAATCACCATCTTGTTTACTCAAGTTATGAGCGTCTGTGGTCTGAAGTGCCTTCACTCTCTCTCCCTCCAGAATTTCAGAATCAGTTGGGAGAGAAATCCCGATGTTTCTTTTTTCATACTCTGCCCTTCCTATTTTGGTGGTAGGAGCTTCGTTTGAAATTGCCATAGCCTAGTTTAAAAGTGGTCAAAAGTTCATTACCACATTAATCTTTGTAGAATATTAGATTCTTTTTCTAAAATTCTAATATGCACATGACACAACGTTTAATTACCACAATGCTTCGTAAATAAATTAATCCTTGCATATTTCAGAATTGAAACTCCTTTACTATTCAGGATATTGATACTTTCTCTTACTATATATTTCATATATAGGTAAGGGGAAGTAAAATACGACCGTTACATTTTGCTGAAACGCATACAAATTTATTCTCTCTTTAGTTAATTAACAAATTATTTCATATATTGTATTTATTCATTGTTTCTTACATCTAACAACGAAAGATGGTTTGTAATTTAAAAATAAAAATAAAGATACTTTAGTTGAAGATTATTTGATAATTGCGAATTTAAAAACTGTTAGATTATTTCAATTTCAATAAAACCTAGCTGGTAATAAATTAAACTTCATTGTATATATTATGACAAGTTCAATCAAAATCATTAAGAGCGTTTTGATACAAATTTTAAACAGATATTTATAACGTGCCTATTCCAGCCATATACCATGTCGTATTTTTAATTATTCAATTAAAACTAACTCAATTCCTTAACATTATAATGTATCATACTTTCACTCACTTAATAATTAATGGCTGAATTAGACGAAAATATTTAATTCACTATTTATTTTCACTTTTTAATTGCCGATGAATGAAATATATAGTAAGGGGAAGTATTGATTGGAAAAAATTTTAAATAAGAGTTTTTCATGGAAATATTTTTACAATCCACGGAGTCCATAAAACAAGACTCGCAACATGGTGTGATATACGGTAAGGTTAGCTCATAAACCAAAATTTTTACTAAATTGAAATTACGTAGGTACTATTGGTAGTTATCTATAATTGTAGAGGTGTATGCTATGTAACTGAGGGAGGTGAGGAGTAGATCTTTGCAATCTCACAACTGCAGAAGCACCGGTTCCTATTCGGACATTACAAAGTAAGGAGCATTAAGGATTTTACAAAGGATTTTGGACTGTAAGGATTGGATTCGGGAGAAATTCGATGGTTTAGTGGAGTCCCATAGCTCAACTCCGTATGTCGAGATAGGCCTTATAAGAGTCATGTAGATCAGTCTGTAAATGTTGTAATAGTCGGAATCGATGAGTAGTTTTCCTGTCTTTTCAGTCTTGGATGAGGATTCCATGTCAGTCGTTAGTCCAGATTTAGTCTTAAGTAACGGATCTGTTCAACAGGAATAAGTGGGGTATTATTAGAAGATACTGTGGGGAAAGACGAAGCTTTACGACGAAGAGTAAATGTGATTTGGTGGGATTTATTGGAATTTATTTTAATCCTCCAGTTTTGGCACCATTCTTCAATAGTGGTGATGTGGGAATACAGGGTTTGGGATTCAATGGAAGGATTATTATACAGTGACAATAGGCATGTGTCATCGGCATACGTGGTGAGAATAGTGTTAGGATGGGTTGGGATGTCAGCTGTAAAAACTGTATAAAGTATATGACCAAGAATACTACATTGAGGTACACCAGCAGAATGAGGAAACAGGGATGAATAAGCGCTGTTGTGATTTACTTGAAATAACCTGCCTGAGAGATAAGAACGGATCATGAGATAATATGTAGGGGGTGGAATTTACGGATCTTGTATAGCTGTCCTGGGTGCCAGACTCGATCGAAAGTCTGTTCGACATCACCAAAGACTCCGGAGTAGTACCTTCCGCGCTCCAATGAAGACGAGACTACATCAACCACACGATAGCATTGCTGGATAGTGGAGTGGCATGTTCGGAATCCAAACTGGTGATCTGGGATTATGTGGTCGGAATCTAGGATGGGGTACATGCGTTTTAAGATAAGTTTCTCAAGGATTTTTCCTATGATAGGTATCAGAGAGATAGGACGGTAAGAGGGTGGGTGTTCTCTGCTTTCGAGGTTTGGGAATCATTTTGATTATAGCTAATTTCCATGGGTTAGGAAAATATGTGGATCTGAGGACAGCATTGTAGATGTAGGTGAGGAATATAACAGATTTTCGAGGAATCTGTTTTAGAATAAGGGATGTAATTAGGTCATAACCAGGAGCTTTGAGGGATGGTAACTTCTGGATGATGTTGGATATTTCTGATGGATGAAATGCATTAGGTGGAAGGGTCATTTAGAGTGGTGTTTTCAATCCTTCTTCAATGTGTTCAAGGTTGATTGAATTAAGGATGTCAGGGTGTGGCTCAAAGGTTTTAGAAAGGTGCTGACAGAATATTTGAGATTTTTCTTCGTCCTATTTTGTCCATGTTTGAGATTCAGTAAGAAGTTGGTGATTAAAACACTTGAAGTTGAGAAGCTTTTTGGTAGTCGTCCATAAAGATTTGTCAGTAGTCGCAATTTTTTTAGTTAAGTTAGTTAAATTTTGCGTTAGTCAAGTTTTAAGTTTGTTTGTCAATTTAGCATAATATTTGTTATCTGTTAGGTATATAGTCCTGTGCCACTTCATTCTTGCTCTGCGTTTTTTCTTTAATAAGATACGAATGTGGTGTGGGAAGTTAGATGTGTGGTATTATTAGTTTTATTGATAGTTGTGTTGTCGTACATGCAAAATCTTATAGATTCTATAAAGTTTTCTATGGCTTCGTCAATTCGTTAAGTTCAGTTTGTTTACTAAATCATCACGAAATTTGTCCCAGTTAACTCGTCCTTTAATCAATGAGGGAGGAGAGGGCTTAGGAACAAAGTTCGAATGTAAGAAAAGGATAAGTGGATTGTGGTCTGAGGAAAGGTCATCTATAGATTCGATATTGGTCCGGAAACAGGAAATTTGGGAGGTGATAAATATATCAAGGATATCGGGACGTTTCTTGAGGGATGTAGGCCAGTATGTAGGACTCATAGGCGAGAGGATAAAATAACTATTGGAGGTAGTGACACGGGACAGGATATTTCCACAGGTATTGGATGTACGACATTCCCATCGTTGGTATTTGGCATTATAGCCTCATCCTGCAATGAAGCGCGATCCGAAGGATTGGAATAAAGAATCAAGGTGGTTGTAGGAATAGGAATTACCAGGTGGCAGTATTCAGCTGATAATGTTAAATGGAAAGGACGAGTTGAAGTGATAGAACTTAAATACAAAATTTAAGCAAAAAAACTTTCTTTGAAATCTCTGTAATTTTGTATATTTGAACTAATCTTTTTCTCATTGTTTAGTATAATGAAAGTTGATAAATTTAGAATATGAAAATCAACTAAAGGAGAAAATAAATGTCTCGTGTTTCCATGGTTTTTATAACGATATTCATTTTTTGATAATGACAGTTGTAACAAACATCACGAAAACATAATAATAACGTAGTAGTGTAATACTAAGTATAATATAGTAATAGTACCATTTTATACATAGTATAACATAGTTAACATAAATAGGTAATTTCATTACCCAACCAATAAATACAAATATGGTTTGGAAAAGTATTTACATCGTAAATATTCGAATTTGAAACGAGCAATAGTTACAAACTCCAAGTATGGTGGCAAGTAAAAGTCATGAAATATCCGTAGAGAACTATATTTTAATTTAACATTTTCATAATTTTGCCGGGATAATTAAAAATGCTAAACATAGTAGCTAAAAAAATTAATATCTAGTTGATAATGCGGGAAATACAGAGTACAAATTTCATCCTACAGTTTTTTTTTTTAAACTACTGGTTTTAAACCTTTGACCGGTAGTAAATTTTATAAATGAATATTGATAATATGATTTGAGGGTTTTTTTTGGTAAGGGTTTGTGATTTCTTTACAAACGACTCTAGGTTCCTAATTAACATTAGTTACTATTCGGTATCAAAGGGAAGGCTAGGTTTAACCAACCTTTTGATGATTTTTTTTAGAGGCATTATTTAGGGTTGTAGGAAGTTTGATGGGTAGCTAAGAAGATTGGGCCGATCCCTGGCTCTCTTCACAATTACACTGCCCCAGGTGTGCGATCTCTTCCTAGCCATTCCCGTGGAAGTGTAAGTACTGCCTCTAACTGCTGCCACTTCGGTTCTGGGCCGAATACTGACCGTTCTATACCCCTAAGGAAGTGCCTCAAGATCCAATGAGACAAAATGCCTATCAAATACAAAGATGTCGGTTTTCATGTTCTAAAAGAAACTAACAAAAATAAGTTAACGAAAATAAATCATAACAGAGGTGCTAAACAAATTTCAAAACAATAAAATAAATATAATAATTTATACTATTACATTTATAGTACCAGGTGTTTTCTCTTTTATTTTTAAAATTAAAAAATTTTTTAACTAAAAATACAATAAGAAAGGTAATTAATGTATAATGACATAAACGATTAGTGAGGAAATAAACTTTAATAGCTCCCTAATTACATTTATACATTAGAAGATCTCAATATCATCTTATTTTCACGCCCCTCGAAGGGCGATCATCTCGATTATCAGAAATATAAAAGGAAGCCATGTTACAAACTTGTAGTTTTGGGCCGTTAGGGCGTTCATTATGGACGCATTAAACTTGGTTCGGGCCAGATAGCCTATTTTGGAACATTGAGGTGTTTATGGATGTTTTTTTTTTTTTTTTTTTTTTTTGTGGAAAAGTAAGAAAAATGGATTGTAAAGATAAAATCGGATAGGCACGAGATGCGATTAATGCCCTTTGTCACAAATCAAGTCATCCTTCAGGACTTCAATATCTCATATGTTGTCGATTTAGCCAAAGCCAGATATCAATAAATCCATGACAAGCTTTCGGTCTACCCAAAGTTATTTGTTTCTAACCTGGCATCTTCTCCATTACCTGATAATTCTGCTAGGCGTCTTAAAAGAAGATGGCTTTGAAATTTTCTCTTCTAGGAATGTTATTGGAGCTCCATCAATCGGTAGATTCTCCACATGTTTGTATCACGTGATTGTGTAATTAACATCAAATTCACTTGTATATATTTTTATTACAGTTCTAAACACCAATAAATAAATTTTAAAAAAGTTTGATGCATTTGAACTTTTAAAAATAAAACTGGATAAATTTTACACATACATACATCGATCACACACATTCACTTTTCTGTGTTTAAAGGAGTATTTTGTTTCGTATATTTTTGATGTTATATTTATCACTTTTTGAAATTAGTTATTCCATAATATAGAGTTGAGCCATTTTTTTAGTTATAAATTTTTAACATAGAACAGCCCCTTAAAGGCAAAAAAAAAATTATAAGTAAAATTATCGACTGAATACCTTCAAAGAGCTTTTGTTGGTGAAGAAAAAGGTTAAAAGGTAAAATGTCAATAAATTCATGAAAGTTTAATTTCAACTTCTATACTCCATTTCCATTTAAGATAAATTTCTCTTTTTCTGTTGACTACATTAAGGCAGGTGAAGGAGCAAGCAGCGTTACTTCAACCTTCAAGCCACCATTCGACCCACTTTCACAAAAAGAAGTCTTTAATTTTCTCTATACTTTTTTCTAGACCATTGAAACTTATCTACAAATTTTAGTACCTTTAATTTTCTCTTTTCAATTTAAAATCAATCATACCCCTTGTAAAATTGTTTATGTACATGTGTGTGTATACATATAACAAAAACATACAACATGTATATGTATGTTCATAAAATCGTAGAACAAGCATATCTATATACATAAAAAACCATAGAACATGTATATGTGTATACATAACAAAACAAATTGAACTTATATATGTATATACATAACAAAAATCATTGAACATGCAGTCAATTTTAAAACAGATCCTTTAATTAATTAAATTTTGTGAATGAAAAGTACTCTTCCTTGTTTTATTTTTTTTTTTTTTTATTTCCTTACATCCAATAACAACGTTTAGGGTTTCCCAACGCATATGTATGGCATGTACAACAAATTCTCAATATTCATCTTTCGCATGCAGCAATTAATAAAATCATCACAATTAACCAACAATTATTTGATTAAATATATCTTTTAACATTTCACTTTATGTTCTCTTTATTAGTCTTAAAATGTTAACAATAAACATATTGTTGTCAATAAAATAAAAATTAATAATAAAAAAATCCAACTTAATTATAAATAAGGAGATCTGAAATTCCTTCCTAAAATCTTATATTAAAAACAATTGTTTTAATTTTATTAGTTGTATGCATTGGTTGAATATTGAGAATTTGTTGTAGATACTCCAAGTTCGAAGTGGCAACTTCGAAACGTTGTTATTGGATGTAATAAAATAGAATAAAACAAGGGAGAGTGCAATGAATTAACATTACATCAAGTAGAACATATAACTTTAAACAGACAATTTAAGTGCTCATTAAAGGGAAATTTTAAATAAATAAAAATAAATAGCGAACTATCTAGTTAGTATTATATCACATACTAGTTTTTCGTTATGAATAAATGATAACTACAGAATCAAATATAAATTTCATCTTTTATCTAATAGAGGTAGGAAATATAAGCATGAAAGTAGTTTATCAGTTGTCAGAATTATCAAGAAAAGTCTCCTTAATTTAAAAAAGTTATTTGAATTTAAAGTTGACTATAGATATTATTGTATTTTAAATATGGACTAATAAGGAGAATAATTGTTATATTATATATGCAATTATATTTAAAATAATTTTTCAATAATAAGGTAACTACTTATTGGTATTTAATTTTTGAATTTAATTTTGGCTTTTGGCACTATTAAAATATGATTTTTGTGAACTGCAGTATGCCTGATAATTGAGTGATGGCCCCGAAACCTTGTATACAGATAAAACCTGATTTTTTTTAAATAATAAAAAAATTTCAACTGAAGATTTTTTCCAACTTCAACTCATTAAAATACGTCTAAACATTGTTTAATTAAGTAAATGATAATCAATTCAATAGTGAACTTTATTATTCTAAAACGTTTTTAAATAAAATAATCTAATTTCAAGTAAAAATTTAAGAAAAAACAATGGAAAGTATTAAAGGCTCTTTAAATGGACGAAGCGTTTGCAGTCTTAGTTTATTGACGTAACAAAGAAAAAAGTTGAAATACCCAGTAACCATTATCATCATTACAAATATGATTTGATTACATCATTTTATATAATCTTATAAAATAATATCTGTTTCGTAGACATGTAAACGGAATGTAATACACGATCAATCATCAAAGTTTCAGTTTGATCCTCAAATTTCGCAATTATTATTTCGATGTTACAGCAAGTAAGCTAAACTTGGTGTAAAACCTCACATCTATCCTCTCCCCCTAGAATTATTTTTTTTTTTATTATATTAAAATAATATTGAACGATTTAGTTGAGAAGTGACATAGAATAATAGTATTTATAATATATTCATGGTGAAATAATGACTGATTAAGAGTTTTCGATTAATATTAAATAGCTTTAGCACACTTACTCAGCCTCCACTGGTTCATTAGCAGTGATGTGGTGAGGGGGGTGCGCTGTGGGCTCGGGAATCCTCAGGTGATGGTGTAAATATTGTATATAAAATTATGTGAATAGTGATTATTTTCATTTTATTATTATCTTTTTCGGTTTTTCTCGCTATTGAGGGTTGAGTATCTGAGGTGGGTGACCTAGAAGTCCAAACACCTTCATATTTTGATTATTTATTTATTTTATTTTTTCAAATATTTAAAAACTTTTGGACTATATGTGCTGTGTCTAAGAGAACTGACAGTTGAGACTCTCTTGGTACATCAATAGGCACTCCCAAACCATTCACGCCTACCACTGTGGATTTTGGTACGAGACCATTGGTGGATGTAATGATTGGAGTAGTGAAAACTTCCTCCAAGTGATACAATTCCTTCAAATCAATCACCAATTCCTGATATTCCCTTAGTTTTTCTCCCACAGTAGAGCTTATATTATTATCGTTTGGGATTCCGACATCAATAAGTTCCGCTTTCTTTTTTCTTAGATCTATAAGTAGATATCTGGTTTATTATGGCATACTGTATGGCCCGTAATTATTGATTCATCCCAATAGAGCTTGAGGGGACCTTTTTGGAGGAGTCTATTTGGGTGGTACTTGTAGTATGGGCTCTTATCATCAATTAACTTGTACTTTATCGCCAGGGCCTGATGCAAAATTTTGGCCACATTGTTGTACCTTTGTAAATATTCAGTGCCAGCCAACACTCCACATCGTCCCGTGATATTTTGGATTGATTCCAGCGCCACCGAGCATAATCGACACTTATCCGGTGCTGTTACGTCTTTTAGGACATGCTTCCTATATGATCTGGGGCCTGTTTCATAATGAAAGCTAATAGTATTAGTTCATAGTACAAGTGTAAAAACTAGTGTGGTAATTACACTAATACTTATTTTTTCATGATAGGGATGACTGTTAGTGATATTACAGGAATTAAAAAATACTAAAGTACAAGTTACTATTATACAAGTCTGTGTAATTGAATTAAGATAAATCTACAAGACTAATAGTATTAGTTTGTACTTTATCATGAAACAGGGCCCTGGTGGCAATCACTTGATCTTGAATAGCAAACACAAATCCCTCTGTCTCGGAGAATAGCCTTCCAGTTTTTAACCATTCAACTGATCTTTCTTTGTCTATGGAGGCTTCGTTCAGTTGGCTATAGATTCTCACATGCAGAGACTTACTTTTCCATTCTGTTTATTATTATTATAAATTTTTTTTTTATTTTCATGTACATAGTTTGAGTTTTATCCTTCTGTTTATATATATTTATAGAGATATTTTTTTTTTCATTTACTTATTTATTTTATGTTATTTTTTATTTTTAGTATGAATGTGATCAGTTATCACTATTACATATTGCCCAACATTGACATATTGTAATATTTATCAATAATAAATATATATTACATAATCTTTGCATATCAAAAATTAATCCAACTGTTCTAATTCTATGCCATATAGCAACCTTCACAACAGAAAGGTATTTTCGAATTACATATTTAACAGTTTATGAAATATTTATCTATTTTTTTATATGAACGGAGCATCTCAAATATATGTGTATAAAATTCTAATCCTGGAGAGTTTGAATTGTTTTACATTGAGATAAATTTTTAATGTTGAAATGTGTCAAGGGAAAAGGCAAGGATAAAAATCCAGAAAATTACTTGTTACATCCACTTGTATACATGAAGCAGATTGCATTAAACACATGGCCTCTCATTAAAAACATAATCCTATTATAAAATAGCTTAATTTTATTACACTCCGACACTTACTAATTTGCATCTACTTTAGAGTCGTGGGGAGTATTATCGCGACTCCCAGGTGAAATTATTGAGAAAAAAAAACATTCCTCTCCGAGTTAATTTTTTTCTTTAGTTTTATCACAAAAATATTGTTGCTTAACCTTCCCCTAAATTAATTTTCTTTTTACTTGATTCGGCTAATATTATAGTGCTTTGTCATAAGGACTATAATAATTATCCTTATAAAATAATAAAAATCTATTACGGTGCTCCCATTACACCGTATTCCAAGAACCCAAGAGGAGAAACAATTCAGTCATTTTACCCCAATTTTTATTACTTTAATCAACAATTATGTGTAAAAACTAGTCGTAAAATTATTAGTTTCATATTGCATATTTTGTCCGAAAAACTATAAATTAATATATTTTCGCTAATATCATGACAAATACTCTTAAGAAGATAAACATTATGGACAACTTTAGAGTACATTAAAGTAGCCTTAATATGAGTGCTAACTGACAATTGTTTCTTTTAGAAAACTTTATCTCGCCAACCATTTAACGTAATAAGCTCCATTAGGGCTCATATTTTAGCAAATTTATTCCACATTAAATTATGTTCTATTATGTTTCCTGGTGTTGTAGGTAGTTTTAAAGATATGGAGCTCTGAATAAAAATTTTAATTTAACAATTGAAACAACTGCCATTTTTTATTCCCCCTAACTATGCTTGACAGACTTATCAATTTTGACTATTAATTAAACATAGCTGTCATTTAAGTAATTAGAAATTAAAAATAGAAATGACTTTTTTTAATTACCCGGCTGCAGTATTACCACTTTCGCTCACCACCCAGAAAGTGAAATCTTTTTTTGTTATAAAAATTTGTATTTTAGGGTTTCTTGAGTTGCGAATAACAAATATCAAATTTAGTTAATTTACAAATTCATTCATAATTTATATTTATTTATTTTCCATTACTGCTAAAATTGCAAAATGATTAATTATTACTTTAAAGATTTTTTTAATTCGTTATTTAACACCTGCTCTACTATTTCAATGAGGATAAGGCCTAGCTAATATTAAAAATAATTTCCCTAATATAATAGGTTCTGACTGTATGTGTTTTTATTAATATAATTAAATGTAGTGAAAATACTTTTCATTTTTAGTTTCTTTATTTTAATGATTAATTAAAAACGTTTCGGGGCTATCACCCCATCATCAGGTTATCTTAAATAAATGTATCTTGAATTATCATATTTGAAATGTTCTCCTTATTCGTCATAAATATAATAAAAATAATCATACTGCTGCCAGTTTTATAATAAATTAATGAATAAAATTTCATCAATTATAATAAATAAAGAGATCTAAAACCATTATATAAATTCTTGAAACAGGGTTATCTTTTCTATAAGGATATAGTATTATATATAATAATATGATATAATATTAGTTAGGATAAACTTGTTTTAAGAATTTATGTAATGGATTTAGATCTCCTTATTTATTACTATATATATTTTATATATAGTCTTTTAATATATTGAGACTAGTAATTATTTTTGAATTATGTTAATTGGTATCCATTTAAGTCTCAACAATCTTTATTTCATCATCAACAGTCCAACGTTCCAGCCAATTAGGCCATCCTCAAAGACAATCTTAAATATAAATTTACACCTCACAATCTGTCGGACTTAAGTAATCCCAATTTTACGGTTATTTTTTGGATTTATATATTATATTAAGTCGGGGATGGGGGTCTCATTTTCTGATGCCCCCCTTGCCGCGGACGTCGGAAGACCACGAAGACGCTGCGAATGCAATGCCGCCCCAGCCTAAGTACCATGGAAGCTAGGACCTGGCCTATCACTACCATCACGCCAGAGTCCAGGACACGCTGGCCAGCCACTGAAGAGGAAAGACGTCTCTTCTGACACCAGGCGAAGATACATGGTTTTCACCATTACGCCCACCGCACACCTAGACGAGGGAAGCGGCTAGGATACGTCACGACGACGGCGAAGACCAGATAAGCACATAATATGCATTAGTCCTATGAGACCCCATATTCTGTATTTATCTCATATAATTAAATTACATTTGAGACTAACACCATCTGCCCCTCCAGGGATTAATACTTTTGAACTTAAAGGAAAATATATGCATGCTAATGAGCCAGAAAAGTCTCACAATTTTCAGCCCCCTTTTCCACACTAATAATTTTAATTATCATAACCGTAAAATACAGTCGGGACACCTGCAGTATAGCACGAGTAGGTCCCGATGTAAACACTATCATATAAACCTATTTATTATATATGAAATTTTGACTAAATGGGGTAATTGGACCTGTAATTAATGACCTGGAATAGCCTTCAAAACGTTTTTTAATGAATTGGATATAGGCGGTAAATTTATATTTAAGATTGTCTTTGAAGATGGCCGAAACTTTGGACTGTTGATGAATAAATAAATTATAAATTAATAAAGATTGTTGAAACTTAAATGGATACCAATTAATTTATTAAAAAAATTATATATATTATTTTCATGTAAATTTCTATTTCTATTTAAATTTTATTTATTAATTCACTATAAAACTGGCAACTATATGATTATTTTTATTATATTTATGGATAAGGAGTACATTTTAAATGTAATAGATGAAGATATATTTATTTAAGATAACCTGATGATGGGGTGATAGCCCCGAAACGTTGTTGATGAATCATTAAAATAAAGAAATACAAAGGAAGAATACTTTCATTACATATAATTGTATATAAAAATATTTTTTTTTTACATTGACATGCCGAGTTTAATCAAATTCCTTTGAGTCGTTTTTATGATTATCGAAATGGAAAATTAGGATGGCCCTTTATTAAGGGCAGGTTGGCCGAAACGTGGAAGTTTTAAGATAAACGGAAAAGTAAAGAACTTCGAGGCAAAATGGATCTATTCTATATAAATAATTATTTAAAATTAAAATCAGTATTAATAAAAGATCAAGTACATGTTATATCCTCCTCTTCAGGGTATATATATGGTATTGTAGCCGAACTGAAACCTTCCTGAATACCAAACAACAAAACAATTACCACCTCCTCTAAATCTCAACCACTATTCAATTTATTTTATATAATTTAGGTGGTCTAGTAAATTAGGACAGCTGAGAGAAAATGTTGGTTCAGTAGATTGTATGATGGTCAGATTAATGTTATGTTTTAATTTCACTAGTTAATTTTTGTTTATAAAAAGTGTACAGTTTATTATTATTGGCCAGAGCTCATATTTTCTTTTTTTTTTTTGTAAGTTATATATGGTTTATATTCACTTTAGCATCCTCAAATAAATTGTATTTAATAAGTGGAAGTAAATTGCCTTTTTTTAATTTCTTAATAGATATAGAAACTAAAGGTAATAGTATCATTCAGCACTGAAAAGAAAATTTTTCAAACCTCATTTTATATCAAATGCATAAAAAAAAAAATTATCATCATATCGATTCCAATATTTGCCCTATCAATAATTTTTCTATGCCTGGCAACACTTTATAATTTTTTATCATTTCAACTGTGCTAATTCATTTGGAAAAGCGAAACACCCATAGAGTTTTTTTGTAAGATTTAGTAATAATCACGGTAATGAATAATTAATTGAAGATTTGGCGTGTAGCCTTCCTATGGCCCAGGAATAAAATGTATAAAAATTGATGTAGGGCTGCGTGGCAAAGCTGTTGAATGTGTGTTTTATGGCCGTACGTGATGCTAATAACAGATCCACCTTCCACCTCTTCGGTTATATACTTCATTCTTAGTTCCGACTTTTCTTTTTTTTTTTCCCCTCGTCATTCTTCGACTTTTTCACTCTCCCATATGGAAAATAAAGAGTTAAATCCGTTCTCTAATAAATTTTAAAATGCCCGTCAATGCATGAATTTTCAAATACAAAATCACTCATTTCACTTCATATATAATTTTCAAGAAAATCGTTTTATGACTTTCACTTAATCATCCTTCTACGGATTTTTAATCATTGTTCGTTACAAATTTGACTTATTCGCGATATCAATACTTCTCCTAACTATATTTATATTTATAATTTAGTTTAAAACAACTTTTAATCCATGATTCTATGTTTGTAATGGCAAGTAAAAACGTTATAACTGCCTGACACACAAAACATCGATTTTCTCTTTCAAGTTGATTATAAAATTCTTTCATGATTTATATTCACCCAACAATGGCAGGAGGTGAATTATTTCAAATAATCAAAATTAAAGCGATTATAAAAAAAATGGATACAATTAAAATGAAAAAAAAATCCTATTAAACTAAAGAAGACAGTAAATGTTTCCATGGTTGTTACGGCAATAGTCACATTTTGACTATTGTCATAACAACAATGGAATCACTAAGTTTATCATAGTTTTTTATCCTAGTTTATCCAATTTATAATATAATATGATAATGGGCAGAGGAGCCCGAAACGTTGTACAGATATTATTAAGTTTAATGAAGTGCATTAAAGGTATAAATAAATTCCTGAAAAGGAATATAATAAAGTTTTGACTAATTTATAATATTTTTATGACAAATAACAAAATAAACATACATAAATGGGAGAGTAGGATAGCCCATTATTAAGACACTGTGATACTAATTCTAAGTATCTAGGTTCGAATCGCCGTGAGTCAACACTGTAGGTTTGAGAACTGTCAGGGGCCCACCCAGTCACCCAGAAAGTGGGTGGCCTTAATTGGAGAAAAATTTGGCAGTCGAGCGTGACTCAGGCCAAATCACTTCCTTGCACAACCGTTGATCTTGTAACAGTACTTCCTTATAAAGTACTGAATTTGACATTAAATAATTTAATAATCAATATAATTTAATAGGGGATGAGAGTAGCTTTGTTCTATCAATTTCAAGGACCTGGGTTCGAATCCAATATTTATTTTCTGTTTCACTGTAGTCGTGAGCCAACCCTGTGCGTTCGGAAGCCCTCCGGGGTCCACCCAGCCTGATAAAGTGGGTATTATTGATTAGGGAAAAATCTGGTGGTCGAGCTTGGTTCTGACCTAATCACCTCCTTGCACAACCGTTGGTATAGTAACTGTACTTTCTTACAATTTACTATATATAATCTATGAATACAATCACCAACAGCAGGAAAAATGTTTACCCACGTTAAAAACAAATTTCCGTAAATAAAAATAGTAGCACGGGGGTATATTATGCCGTTAGAATTTTTTTTTTTATTAATTAGCCTTTAATATTAGTATAGAATTTAACATTAAATAATTTAATAGATATTCCTCAGTAAATTTAATATCAAACATATAGCCGTTCAAAGTAATTAAAGATGACGAAAAACGCATATATAAACTAAATTTATTAATAAATGTAATCATGTTTTCATGGTATTATGACAATACTCAGTTTTTACTTCTACTTGCTTAAATATGAAATATATTGAAAGAAAATATTTTTTATTACATAGCATTGAGTGGCTCCGCGTGTGGCGCTGAGGTTAAGGTTGAGTTAAAGTAATTTCGAGTTTGGTTCTTTATAGGGGTTTAATAATTATCCATTAGCAAAAACTAATTGAATTTATTTTTTTCAGTCCAATAAAAAGTTTGCTTGAGGGAGATAGAGAGGGGGGTAGGTCATATTCGTCTGATATTTATACCTTGTAGTTTCGGATTTTTTCGCCAATCAGGCACATAAACAAAAAAAAAAGAAAGAAAAACACATTCCACCCCTAGAATATTCTTCTTTATTTTCACTCTCAACGATACGACCTATATAACGGACTATGAAACAATGACCACTTTGATAAATAAAAGGGTTGGTGTGAGGTGAACGTATGTAAATTGGGAGGCAAACTGGGCGGCTGGTTGATATTAGCAACATCCATTACTGATTTCAGCCCCTATGCAAATTTCAGTCAAACCTTGACGCTAGCCGAGCTTGCTATTTATCGGGCATCCAACCACCGCTCTTTCTAATTAACCGCTATCCTATTGGTTGAGATAAACTTTTGGTATTCCGGTTGGTTATTCCCTTTCAAATAGATAGCATCGGTACAAATTAGCCTATACAGAAATAATTGTTAGATTTGAAATTGACTCTAACCATAATATAAAGAATTATTAACGTTGATCCGTATTCTTCGACTTTGTATCAATCTGATTTTATAAAAAAAAAAATATTTTCAGACTAAATGAAATAATTAAACCCAGTGTTAAATAAAAAAAAAAATAGCATTTTTTTTTTATTGAAATGTGTCAATTTAAAAAAAAAAATACAAAAATTTATATATATATTCAAACAATTAAAAACACAGAAAATGGAAAAAATATCCGTTCTTGAAGCTTGTATTAAATTTTAACTACAGCACATAAAGAAGAAAAATTAAAAAAATAGAAAATTAATATCAAACTTGTAACAAACTGTGGTATGGCATGGAATCCTCACATTTTAACCATCTAGTACAAGAGAAAAAAGGCAGTTATCTCACCCCAATTTTTTATTACATTAATAAAAACTATGTATAATTAATAGTCAAAATTGATGAGTCTCCCAAGTATAGGTAGGGGTAATAAAAAATGGCGGCTTTTTCAAATCGATAAAAAATCTAATTTTTCATTCGGAGCTCTATTTCTTAAAAAGTAGGAACAACACAAGAAAACCTAAGAGTACGTCATTTAAAGAAGAGTAAATTTTCTAAAATATGAGCCCTAATGGAGATATTGCTTTTTAAAAAGCAACATTTCGTAAAAATGTTGTATGGGACGTACTAAAAGACGAGTAGTTCAAAAATCTCAAAAACCATTTGACGTAAAGATGTCTATTAGAACTCAAATTAAAGCTAGTTTAATGGGCTATAATGTAGTTTATGATGTTTATCTTCGTAGGAGTAATAGTTTACATGAAATTTGCTAAAATAAATTGATTTATAGTTGTTCGGGCACATTTTCATTTGCCACATTTATATTCATATGAGAATATCATAAAAACTACTACCCCTACGAAGATAAGTGTCATAAACTACTTTATAGAAAGTTAAATTTCCTTTATCTTGGGCGTTGGCAGACATATGTGCGTCTTATGGATCTAGAGATATATTTTTTCAAAAATCCAACATTTTTTCGAACAACTAGAAATTAACATTTTGTGAGTTTATTTTGTCAAATATCATAAAAACTACTACTCCTACAAAGATAAACATAATAAACTATTTTGTAGTAAATTTAACTAGCTTTAATTTGAGCGCTGGAAGACATCTGTACGTCCAATGCTTTCTGAAATGAAGTTTTTCATAAATCAAACTTATTGTCCGAACAACTATAAATCAATTTATTTTAGCAAATCATGAAAACTACTAAAAAATAGACATATGTACGTCACATAGTTCTTGAGATATAGATTTCTCAAAATAAATTAACTAACTACTAATCTTTCAGTAGACTTTTAGATGTAGAAATTTTGCTTTTAAAAAAGCTATTTCGAGAACTATTGGACGTAAATAGCTCTTTTAGGGCTAATATTTCAGCACGTTTACTTTTCTTTAAATAATGTTCTCTTAGATTTTCTAGAGTTGTTAGTTTTTATGATATAGAGCTCTGAATAAAAAATTAATGTTTTTTTTTTTTACGGTTTTGAATTTTTATTCCCCCTACTTATACTAGGCAGACTCATCAATTTTGACTAGTGATTATTCCTAGTTTTCATTAAAGTAATCAAAAATTGGGGTGAGATAACTGCCTTTTTTTCTTCCCGGCTCTTGTACTAATCTGAGTTCTTCCTAGTGTAGCCCGTCAAACATAGTCCCTAAGAGCTCCCCATTTAGAGCCTTTTAATAAAAAAAATTGTTCTGGACAGCAGGTCCGCTGCCTAAAATATTTTGTAATAATTTCACGATACTTGTGTTAGGTTCCCAAGAAGTGAATGGTACCTTCCTTTATTCGGAGTTCCATACCGGGCAGTTATCGAGACTATCATGCACCAATGGTTTTACTCTTAAATTGAGTAATTACGCTCTACATTGGACAATACACCGAATCGTTACCAGATCAAAATCATTTGAATGAACCGCACATAAGCCTGCATATAAAGAAAAACTATATCGACATATTTAACGATGACTTTGTTTCTCAGATTCCTACACGCTACGTAAGAATGCGGACAATCTTTTGCACAGATCAGCAACATTGATTGAGATTAACTCCATAACATTTCTTGAATTCCTGCCACTTCTGGTACCAATAAATTTTCCCTTTTATCACCTCTTAAGTAAGGATATGAGGTTAGCGGAAACCCGGCATCTGAAGAACTTTTAAATTTAATTGAAATGTAATTTCAATTAATGAGATACCTGTTTCATGAGCTAAAATATAATAAGGCGTATATATGAGGAAGAATATTATTATTTTTTTTTAATTCTTGAATTACTTGTTACAACATTCATCAATTTTGTTAATTTAAGTTGAGACATGTGCATACTAAAATTTTAAATGAATGGAATATGGCCCGGGTGTGGTCAAAAAAACTCAAATAGTAAATAATTATACTATTTTTATTGAGCCAACGTTTCGCCCCACGTTGCAGGGCTTCGTCAGGACTAAAAAAGATACAAACACTATAGTTACAAAAAGGAAAAAATAAAAAACATAAGTGGAAAATAACAGGGATATAAAATGAAAAGTAAGTTATAATAAGAAAAATTAAAGGTTGTAAATAGTAAATGAAAAGGGTAATAGTAACAGATAGATAAGAGAAGAAATATTAAAGAAAGTACAAATAAAGAGATGAAAAAAGAAAACAAATCAAATCAAATGATGAGACAGAATGCATACCTGTTTTGACGGCAAAACCTTTAATTTTATATCTTACTTTTCATTTTATACCCCTGTTATTTTCCACTTGTGTTTTTTTCTTTTTTCCTTTTTGTAACTATGTCAAGTGTTTGTACTATTTTTAGCCCTGATGAAGCCCTGCAACGTGGGGCGAAACGTTGGGTCAATAAAAATAGTATAATTATTTACTATTTGAGTTTTTTTTACCGTACCCGGACCATATTCCATTCATCTATACACACGGTCAATCAATAATCTTCCAGTAAAATTTTAAATACATTTTTTAAAAATTATATCCTGCCTTAAAGTCATAAATTAAAAATACAATATCAACATGGGAATGATATAAAAAATCTGAAAAAGGACCCAAAGAAAACAGCTTTGGTACAAGATGTTCAAAATAAGCATGATTTTGATTTTGAAAATAACAAGGTCATGCATAAAGAAAATAATAATTTTAGAAGATAAATATTGGAATCAATGTACATCGCAGAAAACATAAATTATACAGTAAATTTCAAATCAGATTCTAAAGGAATAAACCACCATTATTCTGAAATGTTGAACAAAATAAACATGTAATTATTATAAAAAAGATGAAAATAGATAAATGTTCAAATCCTTAAATTGTACAGATGTATATATAATATATATACACATATAAAAGCATGTATAGGTGAGTAAACATGTGAAAAAATAAAATAGAGAAGGTGGTATATGTATGATTAAAAAATACATATATAATAAGAATATAGTAATTATGGATTTAAGAAATGTTAAGTTATAAGTAAATGAATTTAAATTGAATGTTAATTAAATTGTATTAAATGTAAAAAAAATATTTTTAATGATAAGGTGATAACAGAGTCCTAACCTGTAGAAGATAGGTTCTATTGTAAATGATGATTATAAGTGAAAAGGAGAAGATTATTTGTGTAAAAAAAATTTTAAATTTAAGATATAAAAAGTTATGTAAGTAATCAATTTAAATTTTTTTTTGAAGTTATGATGTTATTTTAATATTTAATTTATTTTAAAGATGTGACATGGGCAATTAGCCTGCAAATAAGATTTTTAAAAAAAAGTCATCAATATTTAAGGTTGTCTCCTTGAAAATGGCCTGAGGGCCGATTGTGTATGTTAATAATTAAATAAACAACTCTCAAAGAATCATATAATAAATCATTAATTTAAATAAAAACACAATAGTTATTAATCTATATATAGATTTCTTCTAGATTTTTTCGGATACTGTTTATCCCTTTTAAGATTTTATAATTCATTTATTTTTTGATAAGTATTTCCACCCTAGCAAATAACTAATTAATTTAATTTCTAATTATTAGTACAAACAATATTCAAATAAAACTTCTTTGTAATTATTTTTAGTTCCTTTGTATTTGATTCTTATTCATTTTATTTCATAATAATATATAAAAAAAATTTTAAGTTAGTCACTTTATGATTTATGATATAATGTACGATTTTATTTTATTTGTAATCGGCAACAAAAATGGTTTTGACTTTGCACAAATCTGAATGTAAATTACAAGAAAAAAAGTCGGGAGTTCTTAATAATCTGTACTACTACGTAACAGTCATTCTTTGCACATTTAAAATGTCTTTAATTGAGTTAAAATAGAAAATAATAGTAATAATACAATGCTGAATAAAGATCTAATACATAATTATGTATTTTTTTTATCTAATAGCCGGTTGTATGTATGTGATAAACGTATTAGAATAGGAATAGTAAATAAATACACAGTCTTAGCAAAAGCATACAAAGTGTCGACAAACCTGTGTTCCTTCCCACGCCATTAATATTTCAATATTTAATTAGCATTAAACAGTTTTTAAGTTTTTATTCAATTTATGTGCCTATTTAAGATGATTAAAAGTTTTCCGTTCAGCTAATAAAAACTTAGATAACTAATAAATAATGAGTTATCCAGTTCAGAATTTATTTTCAGAACCAAGTCATTAGCGCGTATCTCTATTAATTCCGAACTTGTTCAGGGGCCCAGAAGTATTAAAAAATATTCGACTGAAGTTTGAATCGATTTATCAGTTCTTCTCCAATGTTTTTCCCATTCTAAATTTTGTATAAGATATATTAGCATATATAGTTGTTTATTTTGAAAACATATAAACATATGTTTGTTAAAAATATACATTTTTTCAAATATTTTGATACTTTTTATTTATTGATAAATATTACAATCTGCCACACAGTTGTGGGCAATAGGTAATAGTGATGAATAAATTCTAGATTCTAAAATAAAATAAAATAAGAATAAAAATAAATTAATAAATGAAAAAAAAACCACATAAAAATAAATAAAATCTCTCTTAAAATATATACAAACAGAAGGACAAAGGAAATGATAATCAAACTATGTGTATGAAAACAAATAAAATAAAATAAAACAACAATAAAAATCTCTAGTCATATTTACACTCTTTAATTCAATATTTACACAATCGACCTGAGGATCCCTGAGCCCGCTCTATCCCCCACGTGTGCGGAGGGGGAGGGTAAAGCAGAGCTCAAAAGATCCCAGCGCATCCTTTTCGCCGTATCACTGGTAGTGAGCCAGTGGAGGCTGAGCAAGTGCGTTAAAGCGGCAAACTCTCAATTTTTCAAATATTAACGTCAAACTTTATTCTATTATTTTAATTGTTTGTATATTAGGTATTTGTATCTCTTAGAACTAAACTTACTAAATAAATGTATTGTGCCACAACTCGTGAGTTACATATTATGAAAAATCAGTGAAGACTAAAATGACTTTATTCTAACATATTTACAAGAACTACATGTTACTGTTACTCAGTCTCTATATTCTAACTTCTCTTACTTAGCTATCTAGTCTTGGAAATATATATGAACACTTGAGAAGAGGGGGTAGGAAAAATAGTAAAATAGGAGAAGGGGTTTTGACCAATCGGATAATTTTAAGAGACTAGGTGGGGGGTAGTGAGCCTATGAATTTTAGAAGTAAATATCTGGAAGGAGAAAAAAGGCGTGGTGAGAAGATTTGGGTGGCCGGAGTTCTAAGAAAGACACCATGACCTAAGACTTGTGTGTACTGACTTACATATGTTAACCATAAAATAGTTTGACTAATGCAAGTCCATTGTGAGATGACAGCATGTACCTGCCTAAGTGTTAGCCCTTGCTATTGATATAGGATACTAAGGGCTTGAAAGGACTGTTAAAAGGGTCTGAAGGGGCTTCTGGGAACATAGTCGTTTTTATTGGTTTCTTTTCTATAAAATTGTTAAGAGAAAGTGGACATATGCAACCATATGTCTAAAGTGACTTAGGTTCAGTTGGGCAAGGGGCAATTGTTTAAATTTATAATACCGGTTCCTTAACTCGTGGAAACAAGAACTTTAGAAATCGAATTACCGTTAGTATCCGTGATACACGAACTTCATACCGACTGACACTGAACCAAATATGTTTCTTGATGTTTAAAACGCGAGTGGAAATTTTAAGGTGCTTCTACACGTTTGCCAAACGATGTGGATGGGTTATTTAGATTGGCTGATACAAACTGGCCTGAATTTGCGGCTGACCCGTCCCGTGTCTACCGGTATTCGTGCTCAAATCAAAGAGCACTTGCACTGCATCCACACGTTTGTTTTCAGTTTGCATTGTTTAAGAACAGATGAATATTTGTGCTCTCCATGTTTTAATTAATTAAAGAATTCCCCCCCCCACATTTGGATTTTATAATTAACTATTGTTTAAGATTGTACGCTTTAAAATTCCATCGATTCGATGTAAATACAATGTTTCGAATATACCTAATTAACTTTAACAGTTTATGTTGAATTTATAGGTTATGTGGTACTATTTATATGAATTTTTATCATATATAACCTACATTGCTGATATTAATGTTTCCTTTCATTTTACCAACCTTTATTTTCTTCCTTTTTATTTTTACAAATACCGACGTTTGTTTCTTCTTTTGTCCACCAAGCATTTGCACTAGTGGCAAACGAATATCTTTGTATTTGGTAGTAATCAATTAAATCCAAAATAAAAATACACGTTTCTTCAAACTAAGAAACTAAAAATGACAGGTGATACAGACAATTCCTATTAGTATCCAAAAATTTATTTTATATATAAGTTTATTTTGTACATTTTTAATATTTAATTTTTAATTTCACCCTCTTTTTTTCAACGCGTTTAATTCTTTCCAGTTGAAAAAGAGATATCACGGTCCTTCTTTCAGAGTTCCACTTGAAGAGTACTTCGCAAAATTAAAACAAAAAAAAAGTTATCGCTGAAGCAATCAGTATAAGGACCTTTAATTCATAATTAAAATAAAGTGAGTTTAATATTAAAATTATTTGGTGAAAGTTATACAGTAACTGTGTTAAAAGTCCAATAAAAGAAAATAGGCCCCTCTGATGATATTAATATTTTCAAAGTTCCATCACAGTTATTAAAGCCGGCCTTTATTACGTCAAAATGTGTCCCAAGTGCAATAATGCCTTCCATTGCTTCTATAATCGTTACCCCAACGGATATTTAGCCATTTTCTTTAACATTCTGTAGCAATTTTCCTCTTAAGTAGTGTCAATAGCCCGGAGCTGCTTCGTAATAGACTGCTTATTAACTATACTATTTTCAATGATAATTACTTTTGAAGCTGCTCTACTTTGTAGAGGGGTGATAGAACAAGTACCATACCATAAACGCTTGGGAAATCTCCAAAATCGAACGACTGTTTGATTATTCTATGAGCTATAACTGGGAAATCATTACTGAACCAACTAAAATGAATTTTTAAAAATTTATTCAACGTTCTAATAAAAAAATAAAATTAATCTACTTGACTGGAGATCACTGATGCCTTGGTTTAATCTATTTTTAAAAATAGAATTTTCATATTGATTATTTGGTCTTGCATACTTCTATTTATATTTCATTATTACTAGATCGGCATTAAATGAATGTTATACAACAGTTATATTTTATTATGTAACAAATTTATTTTTAACGATGTATAATAAGGTAGGGTTTCGTGCAAGTCATCCCTAACTATTTACAATTAGAAACTGAAATTTGTAGTTCATCAACTACAAAACATTTTACTTTTTTATATTGTCAAATTTTTATTTTTTATAGTTTGAATTTTACAGTAGTTTGGTTTCAAACTCAACTTTTAGGAAATATCACTGTGTGAGGGAGACAAGATATAAAATGAATCTCACTGATCACTCTCATTAAAACGCACTCACAAGGGAACTAGAGCCAGACATTTTGTGGAATAGATTATCCTCGTTTTAGCGGGAATCTATTACCTCGTGTTGAAGTTTATTAAAACCTGTAAAGTTTATGAACAATAATTAATATCGATTTAAGTAACCATTCATACTATGGCTAACAACTTAATTCTAAATTATACCATTCTTCCCCCCCCCCCAGTGTATTAAGGTTTATAGAAATTCAATTTATAACGGCTGGCTCGATAGTTTCCATTACCTTTTCCTATTTGAATTCCGACAATACGTTAAATCAGAAGGAGGCAATCTCTAAATAGAAATATTTCAGGAGTGAATACTGAGTAGGCGTTGAGGACAATAGCTGCGCCTTGCAACTTGGGGACAATGGGATCCATTGGGCGCCACATCTACAACTCCCATCCGCGCACACCATTAGGAACGCACGCCTTTAATATCTCATCTATCCAATATAAAATATTTTAAAAAAAAATAATAAAAAAGTATATTTACTGCAGAAATTTGTTATTACGCTCCCGTTCATTACGGTTTCCACACTACAGCGTTCTTTTTTCACAGTGACAGTCACAGTAGGTGTTTTTCATTAGAAATTTTATTCATTATGACTAGTAATAGGATTTATTTGCGATAAAAAAATAAAACAATAATAAAAACACAGTAATTTTAAGTTTTTAATAAATTCTAATATGGCAAATAAATAAAATAAACATCATATGCAACCTTTTTATTTGTTGAAAGAATTTTTTTAAAAAATTTTAATGCTTTTATGTTCGCCATCTTCACCTTTCACATTAATAAATTTGCAAGTGAGATCTATCTTTATGTTTTACTGTCAACAAAACTGATTTATGATAGTTGCATAAGGTACTTGAAAGCAATAGAACTAATGTAAGCTCATAAACATTCATAACATTACATGTTTTTTTTAGGCTTCATGAGAAATAATGGAACAGTATCATCGTGAATTTTTTTTTTATCTGTGAATTGTCTTTTTTTCTAATTAAAAAAATTCGTTAGGATTAAAAAAGAAAGCACCATAGGGAAAGGGTGTGCTCTATGATATGTAATTATAATATAATAGCTAAAGTCTAACCAAGCCTAAAGTGTATTTTTTCTGTAAGTAGAATATTCATAAAAATCTAACTTTCAGCTCAATGATGCAATTCCTACGATGTACTATACAGATGGTAAACTCCTTTGATGTATAGATAATTGCAATAACACTGCTAATCAACTGTAATTAAATTTTATTTGCAATAGAAATTAAAGAATATTTATAACAAAACCCTAACATTTTAGTAGAAAATTCAAACTCAGCGACTTTGGAACTTGATTGGAATAGCAATTATGTTAGATATTTCGGAACTGATTTTAACGGAACTGACTCATGCACTGAAAAATAAAATGTATATATTTTGTGGGCTAAAATATTACCTAAAAAGAAACCAAGATGTATATATCTATATATACATTTTATTTTTTGAAGAAATTGTTTGAAAGTTCTTTGACGCCCTTGATTATGTAGAACATTAGGTTTCAAATGACAGTGAAAAAAAATACAAATAAATATTTACCCAATGAGAAAAAATTCATTAGTTATGCACAGTTTCTAACTCCGCTCAGAATCTATTTGTCAAAAAGCAGTAATATTTGCCTAAAAACCAAACAATAATTATAAATTCATACAATAGTTGAAGTGTAAATTAATTAAAATTTAAAAAAATGATTCTTAATAAT
>NW_027109334.1:53896-60898 GCF_000696795.3 Halyomorpha halys
AGTGTAAGTTTTGAATAATATTAAAGATATATATAATCTGAATAAGTTAGGAAATAATTTAAAACACTAACTATTTTTATGATACCATTACCCACATATGATTACATTAGTGTTAAAAAAAATAATAAAAAGAAGAGCCACAATTTATTACAACTTCAAACAAGAAAACTTCAAAACGAAAAGTTAAAAATAATGTCACTTTCAGAATCTCGTCGGGTCTGATGAGGCCTCAAGTCGTCGTTTCTCGGTTTCAAGTCGTAAAAATTTCATGTTTTACGAGCGGCTCATTGCATAACTTTCTCAAAGCACTTGTTTCTGGTCTCTTGTTCGGTATCTTATACTCACACAAAACAGATAAAAAAGATTATGAATAATGTGTAGGAAAAATCCGTTTGTTATTCACGAATGCGATTTCATGACAAACCGTTATTCACGTCAAGATTTATATACACCGTCAAATGTGGTGACTATGCGACGGCCAAAGTTACTTCGATACATAGGATTTTTAAATTAAAATGTTTCTAGTGGGATTAAAAATACTCTAGCAAGAGTTTTGAAAAAGGAAAGGAGTGCGTGGTTAAGTGGACACAAATAAAGAAACAATTTTTTTGAAGTTGCTGCATATGAAAAATAAAATTGAGATTGAAGGGAATTTTTAAATCTAAACCTAACAATTACTAAAGATACATTCATAGCCTATTAATACTGGTAATAAAGCACAAAATTTCTTCCCAAAAAAAAAAAAAAAAATGGTCCGTTGATGAAATTTTGTAAAACATTTTCTTTATTATGACACTGAAAAATTAAAAAAGTCCATAAAAACTTCAATTAAACAATGTTTTAGGAAGAGAAAAAGACAAGTGTAGTTAGTTTTTTTATTTATGTTAAACACCAAATGTGGTTTTGCTTTTGTTCACGAGATTCAGCATAGCAAATCCTCAAGAGACACAGGTCTCTGATTCCAAAACTGATATTTCACGTCATATTTAGTGTGATTTCTGATTTGTGACCAATTTTATTTATCAATCATAATAAATTAGATACATATAGCCTTAAAAATGTTTATTAATTAATTTTACATTTCCAACGTTTTGGCCAGCCTCACCATTATCAAGGATAATCATAATTTTCAATTTCATGGCCTACCAGTATTTCTGAAATATTTGCCGATTATTATAAATATCTTTAATATAACATGGGAGCCGGTAGGGTAATGCGCTGCCTACTTCTAGGACCTAAGTACGAATCCGGCTGTTGCACATAATTATTTATTTTGTTACAATAGCTGTGAGTCAATCCTCTAGGCACAGGAGCCCTCCGTGGTCGACTCAGACTCTATAAACTGTGTAGCCTTAGTTAGGGAAAAATCTGGTTGTTGAGCGTGATCATAAACTAATCACCTCCTTGCACAACCGTCGTTCAAGAAACAGTACTTCCTTACAAAGTTGATAATGGCCAGGTTGTCCGAAACCTTAGAGATGTAAAATAAATTAATAAATAGTATTGAGGTCAAACGGATCTAACTTATTATAATTGACTAGTATTTCATTAAAAATCCACATATCTGTAACAGGAGGAGTTGGATCTCAACTAGACTCATTTTACATAATGGAAATAAGGCAAAAGCCTAAAGGATTCCACAATTCTTAGTAATTGGTGTTTTTTTTTTTAATGATTTCGCATACAGAAATATTTTTCGTAAATTCTCTTCAGCCCACCAATTTTCAGGTCTCGAATTTCATTAATTATTTTGGAGGTGTAATTAAAATGCTGTTTCGATGTGGGCATTATCATTTTAAAAGAATATAGATCAACCTATTGCTTCCTAAAAATTTCTTTTAATCTGAGTTGGTAGTACACAGTTGTTGCTTCCCTAATGCGCCGGTTTATCTCGGAATTCAACCTCGAATGATTACTAATATTTACTCCTAGATATTGGTATACCTCGAATTGTTCCAGATTTTGGCCTCTAAAATTAACAGTTCTTTATAGAACCACTTCTGGACACAACCATGTAGTTAGATTTATTATCACTCCATTGGTTTAGAGCTTCCTCCGATGCTTGTAGAGCACCTTGCAATGTTCTGCTCTCAGCTATATCATTGGCAACTACTAATTGAGGCATGGGAATAAAAAAGGATGTAAGTGCCAGAAATACAAAAAAATGAGATTTTGATGGGATAATGTTGAAAAAACCAGCGCTTCTCAAAAACAAGTTGGTTTTTTTTGGGACATACAGCCTTTTTCATTTCCATGCCTCAATTCTGCATATGTATGGAATGCATTTCCTAATCCTTACATTAAATTGGTGGCTCCTTATATGCGTCCCCTTGATTTACTCTCGTTTCTATTTTAAATCTATTTTATTTATTACCTGTGAGCCTATCTATCCCATATAAGAGATGGGAATAATATAATAGAATAGTTTAATAATAAAAGATGGGAATAAAATAATAGAGAATAGGAGGGACCTACGAAATGACTAATCCCAGCCTTAGGTTTTACGAAATGGAAATAAGCCAAAAGCAGAAGGATTCTACAATTACTAAGAGGTCCACATTTGCATGTAGGTGGTGAATTCACTTATCCAAGCTATGGATCGGCTCAAATAACAGGAGGGTAACTAATGATTTGCTGGCGGACTGGCGGGCACGCAATGTCTGTTTTATCTTCACAACTGTAAACATAAATTACTGCTTAACAACGTATAACTCAGCCTTCCAAGTAACAAGAAGCTATCAGCCCTCAGCCCCTCTTCCGACAATTAGGCTGCCCCTTACCGATATTGTCTTCCACGGCCTGCGGGATCCGACCTTCAACATTTTTCACCAACACGCAACGCCTATTGGGGTGTCATCGTATTGGTCGGGGTGTATTGCATCATTTGCCCTAACTACCCTTTACATTAGCGTGCGGATTATTTTAACTGCCTCTCACATTTATATTACTCGAGGGGCTTTATACTAGAAAAGGTTACAATGTTCATTGCCCTAGTTAGAGCTCTTCCAATATTTGCTTACTGAATCACTAAGGTTTATGTGTCCACTATACAAACATTATAGCAACTTTTATCTCATTCTAATTTTGAATATATATTATTCTTTTAAATTAAATTATTTTTTTTACTAATTTCATTTCAGATAGCACTAAAGTAAGTGACCCATCTACACATGAACAAAGCTATTTCATTCTGATTAATTTAATTTCGTTACACTTACATGCTCAGATGCAATTAGCTTTCTGAACGTCGACATGACCTGATATATGTAATGGAATTTATTTGAAAGGAACTGTAAGGGTTCTCCAGATCAAGACTGGCAGCCTGCCCAGTAACCTCCGAAATTCGACTCGTACAGCTGACTTGGTCTGGAAGAACTCTAATGACACTACCAAACGATACTATGAAGGTTGGCCCCAACATTGATTCGTATGCAAACTTGTGGCAGGGCGAATATTAACCACTTGGCATTAGTAGCTCCTAGTAAGACACTTAGCAATGTGTTCAACATTGTAAGGTGTTCGCAGCATCGTGTAACAGCGGCTTAACGCTTTGCGGAAGGCATCCGAATACTACACTAAGTTTCAATATTCTTAGATATCAACTTAATTAATAACCCAATGACGTGTTTCAATAGTCATGCGAGTAAAATTTGCTTCTTAAGATATAAAGCGGTATAAGATAACCCTTTCTAATATTTTTTTAATCAAATTATTTTCTTTTTTTCCTAATCTGTACCACTAAACCCATGAACCCATGAAGGCTCATGAGCTTAGAACATTGTAAGGAATTACTATTGAGCATCATGAGCAACGTTTGTGCAAGGAGGTGTTTTGTTCATGAGCATCCGAAACCTCCGGGAGGGCTCCCTGGTCGCCCTTGGAGATGGTAGCAGAGTGCCTCTTACTCACCGAGCCATCCCGCTCCGCATTTATTTTATTTTATCTCTTATCAAATGTCTTTGACGGTGTAGGCTCATAAAATAGGATACTGACTTAATTCCCTTGGTAGGTATTTGACCTACATAAATAAACCAACAGAGCAGTGGACTTATAAATGTTATCGTCTTAATAGTTATTACACTAAATTAATATTTGATTCGTTACCAATTTTTTCACGTACTATAAATTATCGTGGTATCAATATCAACTAAAAATAAAAATTAAAAAGGTTTAATTGTGTCATAATAAAGACAATAATTAATATTGTAAATAATATCCCTTCTTTTCCCAGTCACTTTACTTCTTGAACACACATTTTGTATACAGTAAATGTAAATAAATAATAACAAATCAGTTCTTTAGCAAATTACATTAAAGAAAAGAATAGTTGATGAATTTATTTATTCCATCAAATAAGGAACATCTTCAAAGTCTGGGCAATGTCAAATTAGATTCAATAATATGTTTTTAGTTTTTATTTGTAAATACTACTAATTACATATATTATTTTACCAGTTTTATTATCCATTTTAATTTTTATATGTCTATTTTATTATTAATTATTTTATTTTATTTTTTTATTTAACATATTTACATGGTATAATTGAGTACTTACAGCCTTAATATTCATTGCGCTTGAATGTACCAGATTGTATTATATCAATTTTTTTTTCATTGGCGCGACAGACCGTGGAGGTCCAAAGCCTCGCGCGATGTACTTAAGAAATACATCGCACGTTTCCTGACGAGGTTTTCATTGGGAGGGTCCGTCACTCCCACGCCTATTTTTGTGAGTGCCACCCATTGGCGGACGGACCTCACAAATACCTGGGGGGAGATTGTGAGTGAGTATTGCATAATTTTATGCTTGAAAAAATCCAGGGTAGGGCCGGGCTCGAACTCGCAGCCTATGGCTTGGCAGACAGACGCGTTACCATGCTACCCCCGTATTATATCAATAAAAAGTAAAAAAAAATTCAAGTTACGTTGGAAAAAACTTTTTTTCATCTTAAGTTATTGTGGTGAATTTCAACAAGAAATTGATTATTTGATAACAGTTAACAAAAGATCTATAAATACCGTGTTTCCCACCCCACAACAAAATAATTACTGAACAAATTTAACTAGAAAATTAATCAACTACTCCCTAACACAGAAACACAACATTAGAGTAAAAAGATGAAATCTATGAGTTTAAATTATTAGTTTATAAAATAGAAGAGGTAGAATTTATAAGCACTAGATAGTTTTTATACTATTTAATGTCAACTGGACAGAAACGACATAAAACATTGTAGATAGCTGTTGACATAGTGTCAACTCAATTTCTTACTTAATGTATATTGTTTTGTAGGTTCATGTTTATTAGAAGTATTTATCTTATAATATTTTAATGTTATAACGTACTTTAAAATAATTTACTTCATCTTTTATTTTATATTAAATTAACGCACACAGTGGAATTTGGAATACTGGAATACTCATTATACTATAACTAATGATTTTATTATTATTGAACAATTTCTAATAAACTTCTGTCATATTTTATAGATTTTAAATTAATGCACTCACCTGTATGCACTCGCTTTAAATAATTGTATTCGCAATATTGAGCTCAAATCAATTTGTATGTTCTTGTATCTGAGAGGAATCGCTGTTCTCATTGGTCAAGCAAAATTATAAAACATCTTTCGTTTTTAATGTTTAAAAATAAATGTTTGTTGATACTTTGTTATTTAAAAAAATATACAATATGAAAGGAAACCACAATAAAACCCAAGGCACGTGCGTAGAATGTGGCACGCTGGGGGTTCGAAATTGACTCGCTGCCGTCCAGAAGGTTTTTAATATTTTCATACTTCAATTTTTCGATATTTTAGAAAGGAAATAAGCCCTCAAAATAAGTCCTGAATAATTTAATAATAAAATATCTCACCACTACTCTTTGATTGCAATAGAATCACAATGTAACAACACTGTTCTAAAAATTTGAAATTAGAAAAATCTACAATTCAGAGATTGTATTTAAGGATAGAACCAGTTATAGGCCCATAATTATGGGCTTTTAACCATTCTAAAATACAGATAAAATTCAGAAGCTACTTCGAGAAATATGCATGAACTTGTTTTTTATTTAGTTATTGTAATATTTTTATGCAATACATTTACTGAATATTTTATTTTTTAATAATTTTTTTTTTGCCAAAGTTATCAGTTTTCTGAAAGAGTGAAGGAAAGTCGAGGTAGTGAAAATTAAGGATCAGCAAGTAGTTTGTTCATGGCTACTTCTAACATATATTTCAATTGTATAAATATAACTTATTTACTTTTTTTCATTTTTTATGTAAATATGTTCTCAAACCTAAAGAAGGAGAAAAATAGTTTAAAACCCAAGCGTCTTTTAGCATAAAAATAATTATTGTGAAGGTGTAAAGGGTGAGCTTAAAATTGCGCTATGCCTCTATATGCAGAACCCTAGGTTGTGGCATGCGTCATTAAAAGTTTGGTAATTTCTGCAATATTGACTTTCAATCTTCATTGCCTCTTATGTACGGGGCTTATTATATATGTTTTAACTTGGCAATTGTTCATAAATTAATAATGAAATTTTACTAATGAAATAGATCACAAACTTAATTCTTAAAGCTTCTGACTACACTTTTTATCTAAAGTGAACTTCTGGGTAAACATTTTTTGTTTTTAAAGCTACCAATAGATCAAATTTTAGATTCACTCAAAACTTCACTTTTAGAAAAAAATAAATAAAAATTGTATCTAATTGATTTTTACATAAATAATGAATTAGAACCCGTTGATACTGAATAACAAAAGATTTTTTTAAAAATTAATATTTTTATTATTGTTGTTTTATAAGTGTTTTTTTTTTAATTTTGAGATAATTCTGCTTTTACTTGACTTTTGTCTTCAATTTATGAAAAAGGTCTATTAATTTTGCATGCGATCTTTTCTAGTTAAGATTTTGTTAACTAGCACCATTTTATTATTCACGTATTATTTAAAAGAATCGTAATATATTGCTCCTTAAGCTATTTAAAAAAATAT
>NW_027109334.1:60948-61500 GCF_000696795.3 Halyomorpha halys
CCCTAATTCCATTGCTTCCACCGTCACAGCCTGAACCTCAACCAAGCCTTCCCTGTAAGTAAATTTTGCATGTAAGAAGTAAATATATATATATTTAGTGTCAGTATATTCTAGTAAGCCTTTTATTTTTACAGTAAGGTAGAAAAGAAGTTGAAAAAAATATTTAAATTATTTTTTTACTCATCAATTAAATATAAAAAATTTATGTAAATAATTTTAATCTTTCTAATTTCTTACCTACCTTAACGATATAATAGCCATTTCGTATGATCTTCTTACCTGAAACATTGAAATTACAAATTATGAATTGTTTTTTTTATATTATTATATGGATATTGTGTTTTTTAATTTAAAACTTTCATTATTATATTTTTCAATATTACTAAGAACAATTCAACATTGTAAATAATGGATCCTACACAAATGTAAATAAAAATATTATCTAAATCATTAACACTCGAGAAATATGCATGAACTTGTTTTTTATTTAGTTATTGTAATATTTATATGCAATACATTTACTGAATATTTTATTTTTTAATAATTTTTTTT
>NW_027109334.1:61550-68158 GCF_000696795.3 Halyomorpha halys
TATTACTAAGAACAATTCAACATTGTAAATAATGGATCCTACACAAATGTAAATAAAAATATTATCTAAATCATTAACACCTTGAAACTTCATAAGTTTCATTTTTGTTTAGGAAAAAAAAATCTTCTGTAAACATAAATTAAAAATCGTTTCGATAGAAAGTTAAAGAGAGAGAGAGAGGAAGAGAGAGAGAAAGAAATTTATTCAATCATGCTGCCCAAATACATCGGGTTGCTACATTACACAGCATACTGATCAATCCGTGATCGGACATATATAAATTATATTTTTTGATATGATACAATATAATAGAAAGATAACATTTTTTTTTCAACAGTATTCTTTTACAATTAATATCAGTCTACAAACTAAATACAAGCTTTTCAATTAATTCCTTTTTTTCCCCCTCCATTTTACAACCCTCATTTCATTTTATCAACAAATTCCCCTATATAACAAATATTAGAATATAAAAACACGTTCCCTGTCTTTAATTTAGGAACTAATAAAAACGCTCTAATGTGACAATTATGAATTTTCATACTAACGGTTAGGTAGAATAATTAATTGGATTTATAAATATAATTACTAGCTTTAATTATTATAATAGCAATTTCAGAAAAAAAAACTTTTTTTTTGTCACTGGCTCCGTTCTATAATGGTTGTTTACTGAAACCGTTTTCATACCTATCAAATTTCAACTTTTAAATAAGAAAATTTGTCTAATTGCTTCGTTTTTAGCCAAATTCGTTATTGTGCCTATCAAGATAAGCTATAGAACAAATATTATTGAAATTTTTTTTAAAGCAATTGCTCAATGTGAGGCTATAGGTTCTTTTAGAAGATTTATTTAAATGTTGGCACGAGAAAATTCTTCTTTGCTCCTTGTTCCATCATTTTATTATTTCATTCTAATAAAATTTCTAGCTAATAAAAAAAAATCATTAATTCTGAGGATTATTACTTTTAGTCATTTTTTCATTTGGTCTAGATTTTATTGTAAAACGTGGTTTCGTATCCTAAAATTTACTTCTATGGTTCTTCTTTTATTTTTATTGATTATTTAATTTTATTTATGATATTCTAAAGACCCAGTTTTATAATTATATTTGTTTGGATCTCTTTTACTTTTAATTTTAAAGCTAGAATATTTATGGTAAAAATGATTAATTAACTTATTGACGAACTTGTTTTAAACCCAAAACTTTCTATAGTGAAAACACATTATAAAGTAAAAATTTTAGAAAACATAAAGACGGTATTATTTATAATATATATATCACAGGTGGAAACACCTCTTCCCTAATGAGAAAAATTAAAATGCGTATACTGTTATTTCTGACCTTTCTTTCAGTTATTATGTTGCATAATTCGCTAAAAAAAAAGACATAATTCATCATATAAACGTAACAGAGTGTATCTCTTTAAATTGTATCATCTAATAGTTTGCAATATTAAGGTAGGGTAAGTTTACACTTATCGTACTTTTTAGTAATGTAAGTCTGGAATTTTAGTATTTTACAGCTGAAGAAAATTATAAAATCGACTTCTTTTTTCAACCTAAATATTTGTCTTCCGGAGTAGATTAAAGGAAATATCTATGGAGTGTTATAAAAGTGGCATTAGTCAGAATTGAATTATTATAATCCAAATTAATTTAATTATGTTTAATAAAATCCAAAATTATTATTTATTAATTATATTTATAAATTATTTATAATGTATACTTATTTATCTTGATTAGTCAGAATATAGAAAAAAATATATCCTTTAAAATACAACCAGCTTTGGTAATTACCTGACTTATACTAATTTTACCACCTTCCCTGTATAAATTCCAAATAAAAAATAAATAAAGCAGGATCTAAGTATTTAAGAACAGTATTCGCATGTGGTTTCTATACAAACTTTTAAATCATAACTGCCCTAATTTCAAACTTAAGTTACTCCTTGTCTATGAATTAAAGTAAACTATGAATCGAAATGAGAAAGGAGATGGCTACGCAATGCGGAACTCCAAGACCTGTATCCCATCAAAACATTATTGTAATTCTCGAATTTGGCGCCAAAAAAACAAGTCTTACAGCGAAATCATAAGGAAATAAAAAATTATTTAAGTATCGCTGGGTAGCCGCATTAAATTTGGGTTGATGAATGTTGAAAAAAGTATGTGCGTTCATCTTAATGATTCCCTCAATTTAATTTATTTGTTTACTGTACGTAAGTGGGTATTGGATAACACCACCGACTTATAAAGATCTGGTAACTAACAAATTTAGAAACAGTAAAGAAATAATTTTTAATCTTCAAAGTGAAAAAAAAAATCATATTTGCCTTTACAACAGTATAATGTATATTCATATTACTAATGTTATTTCAAAAAAATTGCTCTCAACTTGGTAAAACATATAACCTTTTTTTCTTCCTTAATTAATTATCAATTTTTTTGACAGTTTGTGTTTAGCTATTTTTAACTCACTAATAATGAGGGATGATTAATTACTTGAAATTAAAAAAAATAATAATAAATTTACATAGGAGGAAGCTGTTTTGAAAATTCGGCATTTAGCCCTCTCGGACTACCTCATTTAGAATAAAATCTATTCAACAAAAAAAAAATATAAAACAACTGTACATTGATACACTGAGTTTAATAAAAATAGTCCGAGCCGTTTTCGAGAAAATGGTAAGACCAATCAGACAAAATTAATATAATTTTTAGATGCAGAAAGAATTCCACAGAAAATTGTACGTCAATAATATTTGTATCGATGTGTATGTCTATAATATATTTATATCTATTTGTAAGACTATAATCAAAGTGTGTCAAACTCTATGTATCAAATTTTACGTATCAAACTTATAATGTGTATCAAACTACAAAATAGAGTTACTAGAATTTAATTTAACCTCTTGCTCGAGGTGTACTCATCAGGGTAGTAGTTTCATGTAAAATGTACATTCAACGAAAATATAAACTTTGTTTTATCACAAAATATTATAATAAACTGTACAGAGTTATAAGAAAAATAAAGAAAACAAATTTTAATGATATAAAGTGACATATCCGGTAAGTCGATTTTAGCTAAGTTTCTGTACAATCCCAAATATATGCCTACCTGAAATACGTACTCAGGGTACCTTGAAACATTTATATATTTCAATATTTTCATGAACGTAATATTTTACTAAATTTTGTCTATAGGTTAGTGAAATTAAAAGTAGTATACTATTTATTATTAACCAACGTTTCATCACGAATTTATGTTCTGTATATTCTTTTTGTATATACCCGAATTCTATTTAATTGCAATTATATCTTATATCGATATTTATGTTTATATTTAATCTTTTTTTATTAAGTTTTGTTTTCTATATGGAGGTAATACTAACTATACTGCAAAAATAAGCCTTATAACTTTCTCCTAAAGCTAAAGCATAAAAAAATCATAATTTTTTATTTTATGGCCATTCTACAAGAAATATTTTATTCTTAATAAACCGTGTGAACACTTCGGTTTGTTTTTCATTGCCTTCCAGATAACAGACACCCTTAAGAACACCAAAGTATAAATTCTTATTCATATTATGGGGTGAGGTATGTTCTTTCTAAAAATTATCCCTCGGAAACCGGTATAAAACCCTACTCATTAAATAAAACATGATCCTTGGCAGTGGGACAGCTTGTATATATAAAAAATAAATAAAGTGCCACTTGGTCTTAATGTATATTTCATATGCTTCCTCTCCCCTAAAGGAAATTACAATGTCGTCCAGTCTAAAATGATGCATGGGTGTTCCGTGGTTGTTTTTCTTTTCTTCAAACGCTTCGGTTCTTCAGTCTCTCCATCGCAAACTCCATTTCAAACTGTTCGAGAGCTCAAAAGGAGTCGAAATCGCTTAAAGATAATTTTTTTTAATTGAAATTTACAACTGTCTAATAATGCATTCAGTAAATTTGATGTATGTTTATAATAGAGTGTATATTTATACAGGCGTATAGAGAAACTGCCCAGTGGTAGTACTTTGATAACGTTTTTATATTAGAATGCCTCGTAGTCATCTTATTTTCAGGCACCTCGGAGGATTGTCAGGAATGGAAGGTCTTTAGGTATGATTTTATTTGTGACAAAGTAATGAGGATCGAGGATTTTAAGAAGGATTTTTGATTGTAAGGATTGGATACGAGAGAAATTGGAAGGTTTAGTGAAACCCAAGCTCAACTCTGTATGTCCAGATAGGCCTTATTATAGTGTGTAAAGTTAAAATAGCAAGGAAAAAAAGTAAGTTTAGTTATGCATATGTATTTTATATTTCCTTGAATGTTATAGTTATCTCAATTAGACTCTTTTTCTTAATCTCAGCTCACATGAATCAATTGGTTTTCAAAAATGAACCTTTGAAATAGACCGAGAAAAAAAGTGACCCTTCCTCAAAATTAAATAATAATCCTCCTAGGCGTCTGAAAAGAAGATGGCCTCGAAATCTTCTCCTCTAGAAATGTTATTGGAGTTCTATCAGTGGGTAGATTCTCCACATGTTTTTATCATGTCACTATGTCACCTACAGCAAATTTACTTGTTGTATATATGTGTATACAGTTGTAAATAACAATAAATAAATTATTAAAAAAAAAAAAAAAAAAAAAAAAAAGTTTATGGCTTTAAAAGATGTGCAAACTCGCACATATTTTGTAACAACAATTTTTTAAATGGATTACGTTTAACGAACGTTTCTCGTCCATGAGTTATGAGAAAATGCAGTAAATGTGCTTTAAACGATTTGGATAGTGGAGTCTGAACAACACGTAACTTATTTCAACTTGAGCTTACTTTACCTATATATGGAATATATAGTTAGGAAAAATATTGCGATCTTGAGAAATTTGGAATTTGTGTTTTTTGTCGGAAATATATGTTTTGAGTTGAAAAAAAAACAACACCTTACCGCAAAATGGCTAAGATCGACTAATCAAAAGTGCTATTGTATAGAATTGTTTTTCACATTTTTTTTTTTTTTTTTAATTTTCTGCAAAACATTTCAAACTACTTTAATTAAACTCGTTAAATCAATAAAAATTGAGTGGTTTTAAATACCAGATAGGTTTTATATACATAAAATAGATTAAAAGGGATTAAATGCCGAATTAAAAAAAAAATCTTCCCTTATAGTTCCTTTAATTTTGTTTATTTGAGAAAAAATAAACAGTCCTCATTATTAGCAATGATATAAAATGTATAAATGCAAAATATTAAAGAATTTAATGAATAACTAAAGGATAAAAAAAAAATATACATAAATTTGATTCGAACGGGAAATGCCGAGACCTCACGATCTTTTCCGATCGCATGACTGCTTCGTTATCTTTTGTTGAAATGGAGTATTCTTGGCAGGAACATAATTTATATTTGTCATTCTCATCTCGAGAAACCCTAAAATACGAGTTTTTATAGCAACTGAAAAATAAAAATTGTTTGGTCATAATTTTCGCCTTCTCTGGTTTTTGAAAATCATAAAAATAGTAATTATTTTCAAACGATCTCACTTAACTACATAAAACTTGGGTATGTAAGTTAGTGAAGCTTTGCGTTGCGCGAACGCACCAGATTTTTTTGTTTTTGTTTGGTTTCAATAGCTTCCATGAGATACAATACTGTAATTAATTGTTTACTAAATTTCTCACTCATTGCTTATTATTTATTATTATCCCTGTTAATTTTAACTAATAAACAGTAGTAACGATGGTAAATTTTAATTTATACATTACGAATTAAATTCATTATCATTTTAAAGAAGAATTAGGTTAGTTATATATTTTTAATTTATAAGCACTTAATTTTAGTCGTTTTTAATTATTTTTGCTGAATATACTGGTACACTGAGAGAAACAAATTTCACATTACATAATTGTTTTACTGGAGCGTTTTCTGTGTACGGAGCTCAAATTAATTAACATGGATAAACAACAAAGTTTTTCTAAAAGTCGAGAATCTGTTGTATACCTGTATGAAACTGGTAAAAAAAAATTGTAGCGATTGATGACTGCACTGAAGTAAAAACTAGGTTTTTTTAGCTGCTTTAAATGGTTTTAACAAATGCAAATTCTACTTTTTTCTGTAGAATTTGTGCTTTTACCTCTTGATGGACTGTAAATTTACTAACTCTAGAAAATTTCAGTTTTTAATATGTTTTAAGCCCATGTTGATCAATTTAATATTTTTTAGTGAACAACTGCAAATTCGTACCCAGTTATGTAAAATGATTACTTGCAATATTAAATACTAATATTATTTTACGGCTATTTTTAAATTCACATTATTTTTTAAAAGATAACTTCAGAACGCCTTGGTAACAAACAAAAAAAATATCAAATATGAATTAGTCTGAAAATATAATATACCAACAAAATTTATTTATTTATTATTCTGATTATTTTTTATAAATTATTTATCTATGATTTACTTAACATAATTTAAATTTTGAATACTCTAATATTTTAGATGTGGAAAAAATACAAAAAGTAGGAGAATAAGAATAGCTTTATTAAAAAAAATATTATTAGGGTTATCAATTTTAAAACCGAAGATCCTTATGCAGATATTATATAA
>NW_027109334.1:68208-77132 GCF_000696795.3 Halyomorpha halys
ATTATATTATTTTAAAAAATAACCAACTTAGATACACTTATTTAAACCACAAACTGTTAACAACAATTACATATTTTAACGAAAGTAAAACAAAAATGTAAAATGTGTTCAAAGAAACTGACACAATGTTTAACTTCCAGCGGTACACCGCTACAGTACCTTTGAGAAAAGTTATAAAGTTTATATTCTGTTTGAAGTATAATTTTTATTTTCACTCATCAAAATACTGTAACAAATTATTCATTGTATATTGTAAAGTTTATATTGACAGAAATAGGTCTTAAAAATCTTTTGAACTTATTTACTTGATTTTTTTTATTATATTATGTTCCTCAGTTCTAATCAAGAGAAAAGAATTTAAAACTTTAAAGAAATCGAGGAACGAATTTTATCTTTTATTCTTTATAGGTCAATTAATGAAATTAAAAGATACCATGATATTATCCGGTAAAAAAAACAGATGAGGTAAGTATAGATGATAATACATTCCCAGAAGTTATCAGTTTCGATACCAAAATTTCATAAATAGTTACCATCACTCAGGAAATATTAAGGAGAGGAATGCAGGTCAGTGAAACATGATGATAGTGGATAGTGACACATAAAGCCCTACTGAAAGGTATACCCAGTCATCAGTTCTCACATGGAATGTCATAAAACAATTAAAAAAAACATTTGGTGCATCACACAACGTTAACTTACAAATCTACTGATGTCCTCAGTTTTGTGTAGTTGGCTCGTGTTGCAGTTAATGCTATTTTTGAAGAACAAATTTAAAGACCAGGCTTGGCAAAAATTATGAACAAAACATTTACTAATCGTAAATATGTAATTTCAGTTTCGAATGACATTTAGTTGTTGAACTAGACAGCTCAGACACACAGATCCTTTTGCGATAATTGGTTATTTGGAATCCAGGGATCTTAAAAGGTCTGTCAAAAACTCAAATTAGAAAGAAATTTCGCAATCACAATTTTTATTCCCTACATCGATAAGCGAGAGTAAAAAAAAATTGTCAAGTATAGCAAGCTGCAGCTTAAAATTAATTAACTTGAATAATGCTTTAGTTATTTATCCCTATTAAAAACACAAAAAAAAAATGTCTTTCTTGTTTAATAAATAAATGTTATCCCAAAGCCTCAAAACAATTTATTTGTTTTATAACTTCAACTTTTCTGCCTATTCGGTCATTCTAAAGGACAATCTTAAGCACAAATTTAGAACCACATCAATTTAAAAAAAAAACTTATGCAGGGCTATTCTGCTCTTCCCAGGTCAATTCAAAGTGTAATAATGTAAATTGACTGTAATTAAAAGTTTAATTTAATGTGAAGAATTGACAAAATAGGGTAATTGTGGACTGAAAAAATTGATCTAGACAGAATAACCTGCAAAAGTTATTTTTTAAATTGATGTGGTTCTAAATTTGTGCTTAAGATTGTCCTTAAGAATGGCCAAATTGCCTAAATCGTTGAAGTTATAAAACAAATAAATTGTTTTGAGGCTTAAGTAGGAAAAAATTAAACAATAATAACCAGTCTCAAGAAAGTGAAAAGATTATATACAAATTTCTTCCTTTTCTACATGGAATCGAATCATGTTGGTCCATAAAAGCTGTTTTCTTATTAGTATAACCTCCATATCTTTAGTCAGTCGATCATGAAACATCTGCACAACGAAACGAGCATATAAACGAAAGTAATTATATGATGAGAAGATGGTTGGGGGTGCGGTCAGTAAATAACACAAACAAGTTGAGAAAACTTATTTAATTGTGCCAACGTTTCGGCCAGAGTTTCTAGGCTTCATCAGGACTTAGAACAAAGAGAAAGATAACAACCAATGAATACAAAAAAAAAATTAAAAAGAGAAAATACAAATAGGACGACACAAGTAAATAATTATACAAAATGAAAATAAGTAAAAATAAAGTGAATGAACTAAGTGGAAAGTAATACGTTTAATGAAATATGTAAGTAGCATAACATAATCAAAAAAAGACAAGTTTAAAATTATTTAATGCATAGAAACGTAGCAATATAAATATATTAATTTAATAATAATTAAAAATTAAAGTTATGGAAAGAAAAAAAATAATACAAAAAAAAAGTTTAATAAATAAAAGTAAATATATGTAACTAATGAAATATGTAAGTATAATACTAGAATAAAGAAACAAAACATGAGGTTGAGTTAGACAAAACAAGTGAAAAGAAATCATGACAATAATAATATGTGGTTAATATAACGTGGGTAAGGAGAAATAAGAAGAGAATAGAGAAGAAGAAGAAGGTAAAAGAAAGATAAGAAAAGAGAATGAGACAAAAACCTCATCTACTCATGAGAGGTCGCAAATCTTAAATAATATTAATAAATTTAATTTTAATAAATATCTCAAGTGAGCTAATGGCGCGTGCGGTAAGACTCTGAATTAAAAAAATACGTTAGGAAGATGACAAAATTACCGAAAGGTGAGAATACGTAACAAGTTATTTGGATGGGTAAAATTAAAAAATAGAACATATTGAAAAACTTTTATTTTAAAGAAGAAAACGTATAAGAGGGTGACGTCAAATGGTTATAGAAAATGTTAAAAAATATGTTATAAAGATGAAGAAATTACCGTAAGGTGAGAATATATTACAAGTAGTTTGTTATATAGTTTGGGTTGGTAAAAAAAAAAAAAAAAAATCGAAATTGAAGATATAAAATTCATATTTAAAATTTCCCTCTTTTAAATATGAATTTTATATCTTCAATTTCGATTTTTTTTTTTTTTTTACCAACCCAAACTACTTGTAATATATTCTCACCTTACGGTAATTTCTACATCTTTATAACATATTTTTTAACATTTTCTATAACCATTTGACGTCACCCTCTTATACTTTTCCTCTTTCAAATAAAAGTTTTTCAATATGTTCTATTTTATATTTTTACCCATCCGAATAACTTATAACGTACTCTCACCTTCTGATAATTTTGTCATCTTCCTAACGTATTTTTTAACCAAAAAGTCACGACAAATTGCTTAAAAAAATTTGAATTAAAAATAATTGAATTAATAAAGTAATAAGTAGTAATATAGTAAAGTAATAAAATTGAAAAATAAATTAATTATCATATAATAGTAACGTTTATCTAAGAAAATTCTGAAGCTATAAGAATGATTTCCATTTTGACAAAGGACAATCATCACAATAATGAAATTTAAAAGAAAAACACCGAACAGCAAACTAATATCCAATTTATAAAACGTTAACATGTGGAATAGAGATTGTACTTGGAGTAGATAGGAAGAAATTGGGGCTCTTGAGGTAAAACGTATTTTTCCGAATGTGTGCTGATGAAGTATTTTCGATGCTCTCAAACTTTCCGATTGCTCATTCAGCAGAGCTACCTCCGACCGCTCTAACCAGCTCAAGATAGTATTGTGTATTAACAAATATATTAATACAATTCTCTAATGAAAAATACAATTAACACATATAATTAATTAGTATAAAATATATTATGCAGGTTAAACCGTTCTCTTCTGTATTAGTACATAGTTGCATAAAAAAAAAAAAAATTGAATAATTGGAGAAGTTTGTCGGGGGGTGTGGTCAGCAAAGAACAACATAAATAAACAAAACCATGTTTATTTATTTTATGCCTGAAAATATTCATAATTATTATTATATATACATAATAATTATTCAAATATTCAGGCATAAAATAAATAAATATGGTTTTGTTTATTTATGTTGTTCTTTGGTGACCGCACCCCCCGACAAACTTGTCCAATCATTAATCTACGGTCAACTATCTACACCTCAAAAATTGAATAACTTCAATAAAGATTTTAGGGGACCCTTTGCTCAAAATTATATTTATTTTATAATCTTAAACACTTTCTTGAGACTGGTTAATTTTGTTAAAATAAATAATTTAATTTCTATTATAATAAACAATTATTGGGAGACAAAATTTATCACAACAAGTTGAGAAAACATTTAATTGTGCTAACGTTTCGGCCAGAGTTTCTAGCATTCATCACGGCTAAGAACAAAGAGAAAGATAACAACCATTGAAGACAAAAATATTAAAAAGAGAAAATATAAATTGAATGACACAAGTAAATAATTATACAAAATGAAAATTAGTAAACAAAGTGATGAAGAAAGTGGAAAGTAATACGTTTAATTAAATATGTAAGTAGTGAAATATATGTAACTAATGAAATATGTAAATATAATACACAATAATGATTTGAAAAACAAGGAGAGGGATCCAAATAAACCGGCACTAGTACAGCATGCAACCAAAAACCAGCATATTTTTGATTTTGAAAATACAATGATTTTACATAAAGAAAATAATACATTCAAAAGGAAAATATTTTAATCCATTTACATATCTGAAAATATTAACTATACAGTGAATTTAAAAACAGATACAAGAAATTTGAACCAACACTATGCAGAGATATTAAATAAAATTAATTTATAAAAAATATAGGAAAAATTGAATGTGGATAATTATAATAAATAATTTTAATGCTTGAACTGAGTGGACGAAGGTTACAAGCATTGTTGTGATAAAGTTTTAACAAATAGTGACTGTGATAAATGAATTTTAATTTTGGTTTTAATGTGAATATTGACTAATTAGGTAATTAGACATAATGTGGGATATACTTATTAACAAAAAAATATGTTTTACCTAATGTTTTAGTGTTTTATAGAAACTGTTCTTTAGACCTGGGCAGAATAGTTGAGTTTTTAAATCATTTAGTTCTAAAATTGTATTAGGGTAAGATAAATTATAAATAATAATGTTAAGTAATTTTAAATGTTTTGGGATCATACCTGTAATTAAAGCTTTTTTAGTAGATTTTCCCTGAGGATGGCCGGATTGGCCAAAACGTCGGGCTTTTAAGAAAAATAAAATGTATTGTGACTAAAATGGATATAAATTAAATTATTTATTTTGTTTATTTATTATTTATTTTATTTTGTTTAATCGTAAACAATTTTTGAGTATTTTCTGATAAACATATAATGTTGCTGCGGGTTACTGTATTGAGAAAGATAAAAAAAACAAATGTTTAAAATTATTTTTTGTAAAATGGATAATATGAGAATTTTCAAGCTATATTTAATTTCAGAAAATCAAAATAATAATTGTTATGTATTAATTTCATTATTTAATTTATTAGTTTGATATAATTTTCAAAAATCTGTAGTTTAGTCTCCTTCTCTCATATTTTCCTTCATCGTGTATTTTATACTCTCATCTGATTTAAAATCACTAAATACTCAAATCTATAAACAAACTAAATAGATTTAATTAGAATCCTAAAGTTTGTACATAAATGAAGAGTAGAAACTGTATTACTATTATGAGGACTCGAAAACTCGATTTCAAACTTCTTGAAACTACCACAACTTTAAGTATTTGGATAATTAAAGGTGTGTTATGCAGAAAGGATTATTTAAAATATTTTTTATTGAACTCAAAATATTGAATTTGAAACTTCTGAATTCCAAGATTCATTTTTATTTTAAATAATATTTTAAAAGCCATTTAGATTTATTTTTAGTATTTTCTATAAAAATCAAAGCTCCACTCATATTCCCAAAAATACCATCATTTTTTTCATAAATATAATTAAGAATTAAAAACTTAATTTTATTAAACAGAGTGGTTTCGTTCTGATTCCATTTCCCGCTGATCGCGGCAATTACCGGCCCAAACTAGAACAAGTGGTTGAAATAGGAATAATTGAGTTCCTATCATGAATCACTTAATTAAAAATAAATTATTAGTCTCGTGACATTATTTATTTCATTCTATCACGAATCACTGGCAAATTTGTAAATTATAGCAATGGTTTCATAGTTAAACTAAAAAAAAAAAAAAAAAAAAAACCAAGGGAAATTCAATTTTGTGCGAAAAATCCTCTAAACTAACTAATTCGTGCAGTCAAAACGCACGATTTCGTGTAATATAAAACTATTTGGTTTTATTAAATGTCCCTTTCATGAATTGAATTTCTTTCGATCTTTGGGTAATTTTGAAGCTAGGGAACCAAATAATATGTAATATCGCGAAAATTCGGTTTACAGAAGAGAAAATGCGGTATTTTATGTGCATTTTTCTCATGGACTATAAGAAGTAAACATAATCTTTTGACTCAATCTCACTTCTAATTTTAAAAGAGTTACAAATAAAAATAGTCAACAGGAAGCTGTCGATGGTTCTAATAATAATATTTATTATTTTAACTTTACTATGAATTTTCTTAGTCCTAATGCTACTTTAGTTTCACAAAATGCTTCAATCAATGAGATAGATATCCTAAGTAGATAGGAAAAAAATGAATTTATTTGACTTCTTATTTTTATAAGTAATAAAAAATATGTCTTTTAGAAATTAACGTTCTTATTAATTATCTACAATGTTTTATTTGATTAATTTTATATTTATTACGTTTTTTTATACATATATTTATTACTTTTCTATTATTTATATATTTATTACTTTCCATATTTATCGATTCTTTTTAATATTGTTGTTTTGTTTTATTTATCTATTTAGTACTTTGTTATTTTTTATATTTTTATATTCTAATATTTGCTATATAGGGGAATTTGTTGATAAAATGAAATAAGGGTTGTAAAATGGAGGGGAAGGAAAAAAAAAGGAATAAATTGAAAAGCTTGTATTTAGTTTGTAGACTGATATTAATTGTAAAATAATACTGTGGGGGAAAAAAAATGTTATCTTTCTATTATATTTTATCATATAAACAAATGTAATTTATAAATTTATATATGTCCGATCACGGATTGATCAGTATGCTGTGTAATGTAGCAACCCGATGTATTTGGGCAGCATGATTGAATAAATTTCTTTCTCTGTGTGTAGTATCTTTTTATAATTACTAATTTTATATTTATTACTTTTAACCTAATATATTTACTTATTTTATTTTAATTATTTGTATACATGAGTCAGAATGCTTTTTTTAATTTTAATGGATTGTAATTGTGGACGACCATGTTGGGTTCTGTGTATGCATGTGTTTTTTTTTTACTCTGTTTAAATATAATTTTTATACTTTATATTATTTTTAATCTTGTTTTATATTTGAAGGAAAAAAAGAAAGTTTTAGAACTGAAATAATGGAAAAATTAAACAGCAATTAAAAGCTAGGATAAAAAAACTAAAAATGTGTAAGGGAGTAAATGACAAATAATAATAAAAAAAAATCATATATAACTTTAGAACATAATTCAAAACATTCTATAATGTGACAATTTACCAAATTTTATGCTGTGACTATTTATATTAATTGAATTAACAAAAAAAAAAAAGTTCATAACTTGTCATGAGTGTGCTGTGTATGGAGCAACTCAATGAAGTTGGGCAGTATAACATTTTTAATAAAGTGTTTTTCTCGCTTCTCTATTGTTCCCTGAAAATTATTTTCCTAGATGTCTATTGTAGAGCAGCTATTTCATTCATAAGAGATTTAAAATACTACAGAATAACGATTTATATTCGTTTTTATATGTTTTCTTTCTACAACGAAAATATAATAACGAAAAATATATTTAAAAAAAAAATGATTCAGAAAAAATTAAGATGATTTTATAAGCCACTGATAGAGGTCTTAATTAGCTTTTGTATCTTGTTTTTAGCCCTGCATAGTGTAGATAGGACTATAAATTGTACAAAAATATATACAAATGAGCAGAATAAATCAAAGAAATAAATATAAATGAAATTTACACAGATAAGTATAAATGAAAAAAAATACAGCAATTAACATAAGATATAAAATAATATTTTGAGTGTATTTCTTCTTTTTATGTTACTTATCTCTGTACTGCTTATTTCTATTTTACTTAATTTTCTCTAGTCATTTTTATATATTTTTTTCACAGGTTTTTTAATTTTATATTTATAATTCAGTTTACTTTATATTTCATGTTATTTTGTACTCTTACAATCATTTTAGTATTTCTAATTTTTGCATCTTGCTTTTAGCTCTGATGAAGCTCTACAAAGTGAGGCGAAACGTTTGCACTTAATTTTTTTTAAGTTCCTTTTTTTAAGTTTAGTTCTATTTAAGTTCCTTTTTTAACATCTTCCTTATATTAATTATTTATGTATCTCGTTGATTTTGCACATTTTGAGTTTTTTACCACACTAAAAGCCATGTACCAGACTCATGTCTTCATTACCATATAAATATTCTGGTACTGAATTCCACGAACACTCGTTGGGAAAAGATACGGTCTCGATTGAAACATAGCTGTACTTTAAACAATTTTTTTTTTATAGTTACGTTTTATTAATTTTTGTCCGTATTTGGCCAAAAACAGAAAAGTTAAACGTTTTATTGAAGCTTATACCTTTGAAAATATGAGGGAAATGATTGTCGATAGAAAAGAAGAAGCTAATTAGTATGGGGGTGACCGCTTTACATCTGTGGCAGGAGGCTGCTAGCGCAATCGGAGATCATAGATGCCATGATATACTGGGGTCACGTCAACAATCCATTTGCAATTCACGTTTTGCTTTTGTAATCCTGTTTACAAATTTTGAATATGCAGTATTATCAATTACCCTGGTCAGCTGTGAGGGAACACATATCTCTGTCCTCCGCAACTCTCCTTATTTCCCTTTTTCCTATAATTAATGACATTTATAACAAAGTTTTAGTAATAATTGGGAAAGGTTTCTCATTTTTCGTAGAATGTACTGAAAAAAACTGCCAGTTTATATTTGTTTTCTTTTGAGTGTAAAACGATTATTAGTTGAGAAAACAACAGGACAGGAACCCAATGTATATAACACGCATCTACAAATAATTATAAAAATCAACCATACTTATTTTTGTTTTCTTTTGAGTGTAAAACGAAAATGAGTTG
>NW_027109334.1:77227-95388 GCF_000696795.3 Halyomorpha halys
AATGTATATAACATGCATCTACAAATAATTATAAAAATCAACCATACTTATTTTTGTTTTCTTTTGAGTGTAAAACGAAAATGAGTTGAGACAACAGGACAGGAACCCAATGTATATAACATTCATCTACAAATAATTATAAAAACCATACTTATTTTTGTTTTCTTTTGAGAAAACAAAACGAAAATCTACCATAACCTAAAACCTTACCATAACCTTTTTTTTTTTTTTTTAGAAATATAATTAAATATTACTTATATGCAAGAATACTTTATATTTTATGTCTATTTATTGTTACTTTATTTAAAATCTTTACTATTTATATAGTAAATTTTAATTTTAGGCTATATTTGTTAAAGAGGGGGAAAAAGGAAATAAGTAATGGGTTAAGAAAGAAAATTATATTTAGAGATATATAGACAATTATGGACAATTAATAATAATAAACAATATATAGGAAAACGATCAACGACCAAAAACATTAAAATCAATTTTTTTTTTTTTAAATCAAAATCTACTGTTATGTAATTTATATTTATTTTACTATGCCTGTACATGTTTTTTCAATTAAATGTGTCTGTTTCTTAAACAAATAAAATACCGTTACATTCTGCTTCGAATGAGTACCATACTTAGCATTTCATCCAAGTGTAAATCTTGTAAACCATTTGATTAGGATGTTTCTGCGGGTTCCAATAGCTGTTCTGAAGTGCATATGGATTTCAAATATGCCACGCAACCATCTGACGAAACTATTAAGTTACATTACCCATTCGACGTAATATGTAATGTTATACAATTTCTCTATAACTTTTTTTGCTATGATGACCCGTTTAGGAGCAATAGGCAAACAAATAAAGAAAAATACCTAATTTGTTACTGTATTAAATTAATTAGGTTATTAATAACAGCTTCAACACCACCAGAGATGCGGTTTCATGTAAAGAGTTGTGAAAACAAAGTTTTGAAATTACTTGTAGATGTATTTCCTTTATGCATCTGGGTTACTTTAGAAAATTCTCGAACATACCCGATCCCATCTTAAAAAAAAAAGAAAAAAAAAATCATTTCCAAAATGAAAGTAAAAAAAATCTGTCAGAAAGAAACATTTCCATAAATTAGAGATCGTATTTCAATTAACCTAAATTTATGAGTTGTACAATACAAAAAAATTATTCAAGAGGGACTTAAATATTGGCAGTTGTTTGACAATCACACGTCTATGACTAAGACTGTCAATGAGAGTTACAAAGTTTGAATCAACAGTTTGTTAAAATTAACCGGGGCCGTCTGTAGCTGAGAGAGTTGAGCGTTTGGTCTTACCAGCTTGGGAACTGCAGCGGTGGGGGTTAGAGTCCTGCCTAGGGTCAACTTTTATTTCTGTGGCGGTCCCACGAAATGAACACTTGACTCCCACCCCACCATGGTTATAACAGGATGGTACCATGTAGATGACCCTTCTCCCCTCGTGTACGTCAGAAATGACCAGGAAGAGGATAAAATAAAAGGTTAAAATTAAAATGTTAAAACAATATACATCGGCCCGCACCTTGAAACGCTTTACTGCTCACAATGCGAGAGAACTCTATTTCAAAATTAATTTATAATACGTTGTAAATGGTCTAATTTCATTACTAAAGAATTTTTAAAAAATCGTTTTTCAACAACAACGTAAAAAAACGTTATTTCGGAAGAGATAATCTATCTGGCACTTACCATGTACCTTGGGGTTATTCTTTATTCTTGTTATGCAATATTATTTATTTTGTAGAAATGCAAAGTACAAATTTTGTAATAAATGGTCCATATAAATTTATGACAAAAAGACGACTTTTCGTATGTGCAAATACATTTTGTAAGGGAAAACTCATTTTTTATTTTCTTTATGATCATTTACATCTTTGGTATTTATATAATTTGCAATGAATATAGAAAAATTACTGTCATTTGTTTATTCTCTATTTCGTCCTTAATACACTGAGTTTTTAATTACTTTTTTGTTTGGTTTTATGAGCCTTTTTCAACCCTAGCAGAATCGTGAAATTCGGCCGATTGTCTTCGCACAGGCACCTCTTTTTCGCCCGACACTAAACGGGTTAAAAAAAAATAATTCTGTATTCAACTTCTTTGTGACAGTCAGTGACCACATATTTTTTCCCATTAACATGATAGATTAACCGGACTTATTTTTTACCTAAGTGAATGTTAGGTGACGAACTACACCTGATTTCTTTAAAAAATAATTTTTAAAAAATAGTTTTTAGTATGAGATACCTTCCTGCACAAATAATTACAAATTCTTTTGTACCGACAGACTTCTAAGCACTAGATTAGCTGAACTCAATTCACTAATAAGAAAAAAATAGTAAGATTATAGCTATAATAAAAAAAAAATGATATCCAGATGGAATAAGTAATGAGATTCTCGGAGTAAGTGGTGAGATCTTGACTCAAGAACTGTGTGACCTCTTAGACATAATAAAGGACTTTGCAATCGATACCACTGCTGCAATGAAAACGAAAAAGAAAAACTCTATTGCAGGTATAATAAAACTGATAAGAAATTTATAGTAAGAGACCCCATATAACTCATAATAATAAATAATTTTCACGAGTAGAACAGCATGATAGCTACTAAAATCGCTGCAAGCTGAACAAAGAGAATTGAATAAACTTGATTGACCACCTCAAGGCGGATACTTGTGGAGTACGTTACACCTTATAGTTATATAACATTTTTTTTCATATTTATTTACAAATATACAATTTAAATAACGTATTAAGACGCAATTTAAGCATTTTTTATTTTATAAATTACAATTTTAACATTATTCTTATATTAAACAACAACCCAAAAAGTTCACCACTTTGTAAGGAAGCACTGGTCTTAGAACAACAGTTACACAAGGAGATGATTAGTTATAGAAGGAGATGTTCAAGACCACCAGATGTTTTTCTAACTAAGGTTATCCCCTTTTTAGAGGCTAAGAGTGCCACAGAAGGACTCCTGAACCCACAGGGTTGACTCTCAGCTTCAGTAACAAAACAAATAATTTTCTGCCATAGCCAGATTCGAAACTGGGTCATAGTAGTCAGTTGTTGGTGTTATACGTTAGGGTCTTCGCCTATGGTCATCAACGCCCATATGATGACCAAAATACCTTATTTTCCTAGATGCTTGTATTTATACCTTTCATATTTCAATTCCTTTTATTTATTAATTTTTTTTTTTTTTTTTATGTCAATCCCAAGGTTCTGAACTCTTTAAATTTTAGATACCTAATTATTTTAATGCATTTAAATTTATGGTTTAAAAAAGTTATTAAATAATTTTTCTTTTAAAAAAAGAAAAATCAAATTAATGTGTTTTTTTTTTCGTTATCACTTAGGGCTACTGATACACTCCTAATCTATTAAAGACGTGAATTTTTAATTTTATATTATATCGTGCAGTGTACTTTGGATAATCTTCCTAGATAATCTATTTTAGCTAAGTGATTTGCATAGTTTCACATTCTCGTAAGAAACCGATGTACGAATTCTCTATACTTTTCATATAATATACCGCTTATTATCAGACTTATAGATTAATTAGTAAACGGTGGTTTATCATGAGTGTGTATGCAAAACTAAATTTTCAATTTGCCCAGTGTACGATTAAAATATACTGAAAATTAATGATATATTTCAAAATAATTATCAATGTCCGGGTTGGGTATAATCATGTTGCAATAAATATATGTTTACATTAATAATGGGATCAGCTTACGAGATGAAGACCGTTTAACCGGGATGAGGTACAAACAGATTTGACTGAGTAACATCAAATAAAGAAAAAAAAAATTCTTGTTGGTGTGGTTAGTGAGTCCCCTCATTCGTTTAAAGAATCCAGCTTGGATCCAGGAGACTTGAGGAATGTTTGCACTGATGGAAATTCCCTGGTCCCGACTCCCTGACAACATGAACGCTCAACATTTTCACCGCGTGTTCTTCCTCAGTCTCAACTGTCACTTGCACCGATAGCCACATTCTTTCTACAGAGAAAGAAGCAGATGAATGAAGTACACCATTACGCTCGCAAAGAGTAACGGATTTGTATATCAAGTAATGATTCATAGAAGAGAGAAATGACTTTCTTAGCCATACTGTCCAAATACATTGGGTTGCCAAAATACATAGTGTACCAATCAATCCATGATCGGGCATAAATAAAATACATATATTTACTATTTGCATGACATGACAAAAAAATATTTTTTCCTCTACCTTCTCCTTTTACAATCAATACTCGTCTACACACTAAATACAAATATTTTAATTTTGTTTTTTCCATTATACGATTTTATTTCATTTAATTAACGAATTTATTCTATCTAATTAAATTTCTCAGACCCTCTCAAGTGATTCGCTACCCACGTTCGACCAGTTAAACAAATTAAACGAATTTATCATTTGATAGCAATGTAAAATCCAACCAAAGACATAATTAGTCACTGCAGTAGATCAGTTCACTGAAAAACAAATAAATAAAAAACACAACTAATATATAGATTTAAAAAACGCAACCAAAATTGAGTTAAAAGAAATATTTGCATTTATAAGTAAGTTAAAAGAAATAATTTAATGGATAAATAAGTCAAGATAATGAATAAGTTTAATTTTTTTTTACATGAAATCGCATTAGGGAAATTAAATTTCTCATATAATACACATATGCCATTATTTATTCATTTTATTGTTTTTTCCTTGTTTATTTAAAAAAAAAAAAAAAAAAGAGGAAAATAAAAGTAAGCATGAGTGAGGATTGTTCTTGTAGTAGTTCCGGTAACTATGAAAAGGCATCTCTATAATAAGCTTGTAATGGAGAACGTTCAGTGTTATTATTTTTAACTTGGATTCCCAGTCCACCTCCTGTCTTTAGTTTTTCCGTCTAATTTTGTTGCGAATTTTAGGAATTTCAATTTTTGTTTGTACAAGTATAATCTATTAAACAAAAAATCAATTAGTCCGATATAAATTGCCAATGATATATTCTAATTTAAATACAAAATTGAAAAGCTCAGTCGAAGAACATGATATGTGAAATTTTAAAGAAAATTAAAATGGGAAATGCGCTTGGAACAATATTTCTGAATACTCCTTTCTACAATGTGCTTACATATTTTTCTAAGCTGAAAATTAGCTTACAGCCTCCATAATAGAAATATAAAATCAGATTATATAATTAGGTTTCAAATTGATCTTCAATTATGGACAAAGTTTTAGTTTTTTAATTAAAGCAATTTAGTTTTTTATGTACGTTTGCATAAATTTAGAGAGTACTAGTTGACTATAATTTGTTTCAAACAAGGTTATGAAGTAAAGTAAAGCTTTCTATGAATTAAACAATTAAGTTGACTATTCAAGGATTTGGGTGTTTTGTACACATTTTGAGTTTTTCCTTCACAATTTTGCACATTTGGATTCTTTACTGATCAATAGGCCGGTTTCTTGTTATAATCAATTGTCGATTGAAATTATAATTTTATGTTTGGACTGGGCAGTTTTCGGATAGAGAATGGTAAAGAGCGGATGATAATTGGGCAACCGCCATACTGCCATACTTCAACCCAATATGCCCATTTGCGGGTAAGTTTATGGCTGCCCCAGTGCGGTAGTACATTTTGTTCTTCTAAAATATAAAATATATTTTTCATCTCTGCTACTGGGTACGTCAGATGATAAACATCTACAATTTGATTTATTGGAAATGCTACTTTATACTATCGATTGTACACTTTTTTTATACCATTTTTCCAAATACAAACAGATTTTTACTAAATTCGTTTTATCTATTTAAAATTAAACGTCATCACAATTCCTATTACTTAATAGAATAACTGAAATGTCGAATTTCATAATAGCTCTAAAGTATCTTCACTTTTGTGACATAATTAATCATCTCTCATTTTAAGTAGCAATAATTTATATAAAATATGGCAGAATTTAATAATTAAATAAAGGAGAAATTTTTTTCTCGGATTGAAATTAAGTTTACGGAAATTCAAATATTATTAGGATCGAATCATAAGCATCGGTTTTTTTATCAGGTATTTTTTTGGTCCGCATTACATAACAAAATTAATAATTTATTATTTATTCACCACTATTATAGATAACTTTCTACCATCTTCCTGGCAGTTTATCAATTTATTCCATATAAAATGTGGTTTGTTTGGATTCAAAAACCTTCTATTTCAGGGGTTAAAAAAATACAAATAGTTTAATGTAACGTGTATAACACAAAACAGTTGACAAAGACTAAATGAAGCCTCGACCATATGGCGAAAACAAAAACTTGCAATAGTAACTCATAGCGGGTAGATACGAACAATAGATTCTACTTAGCTTCATCGGAAGTTATTTATGGCTCAGCCTAATAATATGTGGAAGTGATAGCTGAGCGATTCGGGGTCACTTTGTGCTTGGTACTTTTTGTAGGCTGTGTCTAGCCGAGAAGATTAATACGCCAAATATGGCTGCCTCAGCCTGGAGGGACGACTTTTATTTCTGCGGCGGTCCCACGAAATGAAATCTTGACCCCTCCCACCATGGTTGGAATAGAGTGGTACCTCCCCCATATGTCAGAAATGACTAGGAAGGGGATATCATTAAAAAAAGTTTAGAACTTTGCAAGTTCAATTCCAACATATAAAGTCGTAGAATGTGACTAAGAGTTTCGATAATACATAAATAAAATAAATTTATAATATTTTCATGTTTTCAATTTTGTTTTGACAATAGTCAGTTTTTATTTTGGCCTACTTATGTTTAAAATATATATAATTAGGGGTAAAATAGTTATCACATAACATTTTGTAATTATAGATGAGTAGAAATATAATTCTACTCCATGTAGAACCAGATTTTTCAATATCAATGTTGATGCTAATTCAGAAGGTTCTATAGTTTGGTTCCATGTTGCAGAGTTATAAATTAACGAGTCTCAAGAAACTCAAAGAAAAATTAAGAATAGGTTTCTAATTGAACAAGTTAACTTGAAAAAAAAAAATTATTGAAATTTTATATATGTATTCATCATGGGGCAATGATGAAAGCCACCTTACAAAGAAACGATTCATCATAAAACAAACGTAATGCCTGTTTCATAATCCAAAGTGTTATTAATTTAAAATTTTTCACTAAACTATTGTGAAAAGAAAAAAATAATACTCTCTCATGCCACTGATAAATGCGGATTCTATTAAAATGTAGCTACAAGTAGACAAACCAGGATAGTAGCAATATATAACTGGGCTGCCTATCTACGTGACCCTGTACAAGATTTACTGCGCAAAGTACCAGAATGCACCACTAACTGTTCAATTGTTTGTTTAGTGTAGACAACAGACAAGACTATTTGGTAGCGAATAACAATACCAACCCCCTTTAATGGTTTTGTTTATCTAGTTACCTCGGAAATCGATACGACATTAATTAAAAAGTAAATGTTTTCGTTATTGTCTATGCGAAACTATGACAAACGAAAAATATGAGCATAAACAGAAATCCAGAGTTTTTTTTGTAGACTTGAGGCTATCTTCAAATATTTTTCTCGAATCTACTTATTCTTTATTTTTACTGTGCCAGTGGTAGGCAAACTTTTTTTTTTTTTAAATATTTATTTATTGCTATTTACAACTGTACATTATAATACATTTAGTAAATAGAGTTAAATTGGAGTGTTACAGGTGTGTAGAGACACTATCCATTGGTAGCACTCTAATGACATTTTACATTAGCTGGTCTCGTGGCCATCTTCTTTTCAGGTGCCTCGGAGGATTGTCAGGAATGGAAGAGGATGCAAGATTAGAAACTAGGGGGTTCGAGTGGTTAGAGAATTTATAATGGAAGGAGTGATATCTGGTTCGGGCTAGATCGGATACATAGGGAACATTAAGGTCTTTATGTATGATTTTATTTGTGACGAAGTAAGGAGCATTGAGGATTTTACGAAGGATTTTGGATTGTAAGGATTGAGTTCGAGAGGAATTCGAAGGTTTAGTGGAGCCCCAAAGCTCAACTCCTTATGTCCAGATTGGCCTTATTACAGTGGTGTAGATCAGTCTTTTGTAATGTGTTGGAAGTTTAGACCGTTTGTCTAGTAAGTGCTGTAATAGTTGAAATCGTACAGTTTCCTGTCTTTTCAGTCTGGTGTGAGGATTCCAGGTTAATCGTTTGTCCAAATGAAGTCCAAGGTAGCGGATCTGTTCAACAGGGGTAAGAGTAACATCATTAAATGAAACTGTAGGGCAGTCAGTAGGTTTACGACGAAGGGTAAAGGTGATTTGTTGGAATTTATCTCAATCCTCCAATTACTAGCCAATCTTCGAGGGCTGTGATATGGAATTGGAGGTTTTGGGATACAATTAATGGGTTATTATTAACAGCGAGCACACATGTGTCATCGGCATACGTGGTGAGGATAGTGTTAGGATTGGTTGGAATGTCAGCTGTATAGGCGGTGTAGAGGATGAGACCAAGGATACTACCTTGAGGAACTAGGCAAACTTAATTTGCCAATTTCACCATTAAGGCTGTCATGGAAAAGTTATGAAAGCCATATTTTTTTAAAATATAATTGAATCAATAAAAAATAAATCATTAAATTAAACGTATGTATACATATTATATTTTCTCATATATTACCCAATAAATATCATAAGTAAAATATGAAATTCCGTAATAAATATAAATAAAATAATGGGAAATTAAAATAGTAATGCATAGAAGGGTTATTTAAAGTGCTATTCATATTTATTACGAGATCCCATGTTTTTTTATGATATTAATTAGGTAATATAAAAGAAAATGTAACATGTATACTCATTATATATAAAATAACGTCGAAATGAAACATAAAATCCTAGTAAATGCGAACGACATTGGGGTCCTACGAAGTAACTAAGATGACATGGAAAGACACTAATAAAAGAAGATAGTGAAATTAGCTTGCAAGTAAATAAAGATAAAAACAAATTATATGATTGTAAGCCGAAAAATCCTTCCAAACAACATAGTCTGCGTGGATAGCAAACCATTTCTGAAAGTAGATATTTCGGCTTCACAATAACATCAATAAATGACCAACGAACTGAGATATACCAGCGTAATCCAAGCGCGAACAGAGCGTTTTTCTCTCTGAATAATTTTATAAACACTCCACAAGAATACTGAAATCCCTAAAACTCTTTAAAAATCTGAAGGTAAGGGTGTGCAATGCTATGCCAAAGATGCAGTGATGCGAGACCTGGACTCTAAGGTACCTTTGAAATCAGAATAGAGAGATTTGAAAGAAAAGTCTTCCGTAAAATTACAGGAGCAATCTGGGATCAGAGCCTTAACACATAGAGGAGAACTAACAGTGAACTGCTAGCAGAGACAGGTCAATCAATATCTCACGACATGAAGTCAAGGGGGTGTGGGCAGGATATGTGGCTCGAAGCAATCCATCAGGACACATCTACAATGAATTCCAGTATAGTTCACAAGATACCACGTGGGGAGCCAAAAACCAGATGGATAGACAGAATCAACGAAGATAAGAAAGAGCTAAACGCAGCAAACTGGAAAGTAGTTGGCCAAGATAGGCAAGCGTGGAGAAAGCTGGCTTGGGCGGCCAAAGATCTACATGGTCTGTAGTCAACCGAAAAAAAAAATCAGAAAAAAACTTCTTCTAAAACACATTTAATTTTGTATGTTTGAAATAATTAACATCTTGAGATCACAATACAGGACTAGAGAAATAAAACTAAGCAGTTTTCAGTATTTGATTAGCGTATCTCACCAACTATTTTAAATTACATTCTACAAATTTTCTTTCTTATTTTTAAAATAATAAAATATATCGTTTTCTATGAATTCCAAATAGTTCTTCCTCCCTGAGGAGATGTTGAGATGTTCGATAAACTAAGTTTGATAGGATAGTGCATGATGGATTGTGCTCCAGAACTTTGCAAATGAAATCGAATATAATATTTATACGGAATGAAATCTCTCAGAAGTTCAGTCTAATTCATTTTTCATGGACCTTTCACGAAGTCAATTCGATGTTTATGACCGATAATTGAATGGTGCAAATGTAATGAAACTCTGACCTACACCATTCCTCACAACTCTCTAGTACAAAATTAAAGAACCAATCGCTTAGTATACTTTGAACAAATAATTCGTTAAGAGCGAAAGAGGTGATTCTATTCTCATCAAATTAAATTTTCATAAAAAAAAAAAAAAATAATAAAAAATGTTTTATTAAATACTGAGTACATTGTCTTCATACGCTTTTATATAGTTAGATATACCTGTGACTGACTAGTTTTAACATATTAAGCTGATATTTCTAACAAAAAACTTGATAGAACTTACGGTGTCAATATCTCATGATTCAGATTCACTACTTATACTGTCAACGATTTGTACATACTTCTCCAGTTACGTATTTTTCTAATTTATTAGGATGAACGTGTTTGTTTCTTTGTTTGTAACATGCTTCTTAACTTGCTGTCTTAAGGAAAAAGGATGCTCTTATATCAATTTTTGAACAATGAAGTTCCAATTATTAGATTGATCGAAAATTTATATCAAAATTAGTAACACTTTTCATTGATTGAAAAAACTAACCTCGTCTTTGTAAATATATTAATATTCTAGTATTTCAGCCCTGAAAGGAATCATACAATCTATATCGTCAACTCATTAATACATTAATTTCATATGTTAACGGAAAATATTTTAAATAAATTGTCAATAAAATGTAGTCTTGCGGGGAAGCTTTCAGATTTTGCATGAATTATTCGTGAACTTAACTTCCTTTTATAATCCCCTTACAAGGGAGTCAATCCCGATAGCAAGATTGGGGAGGGGTTGGAGGAGAAGTGCGAGGAGGGAATGATAATGAAGGAGTGGATACAAAATTTGGTGGTTTTCTGCCTAAAAACTTTTAAAATTAAAGCACCGTAAGTAGTTTGCCAGCTAATACATAACACATTATCCTTTCTTCGCCAAACAGTCTCGATAGTTATACTGCCCAGGACGCTATGCTCAATCCCTGGAGAATCCCAAACGGATATTGAACCTACAATCATCAGCTCTACGATCAAACAGCCGAACTAAAACTCATATGCTTTCCATTAAAACTTATCGGTTTTCCACTTACAACATTCAACAAATTCCGTTAAAATCATATAGATTTAAAACAATCAAACATGATTTAGTATTGCGGAAGACAGTTGTCCTAGTGGACAAAATTTGAATTATAATATATTTTTATTCGCCAAAAATTGAATTTCAAATGAAAAATATTTTTAAATATATGTTTAAATTTAAAACAAAACAATAAATTTTCTTAACTCAAGTTTTTATTATTTTAAAATAAAATAATTATTAATTATTATAAGTATAAAATTAATTTTTTTATCCCTGATGAACCAAAGGCCGGTTGTTATTGTACTATCGAAATAATTGTACTAAAGTTGATATTAATTTTCTTTCTTTTTTATCTTAATTTTCTCAACATTTAGCGTATGCAGATGATGTAGTTATTGCTGCAAGAATCCGAGCAGCATTAAAAGGAACATTCCAGGAATTCGAAGAAGCAGCATATGAATTGGGCCTTAAGGCGAATGAAAACAAGATGTTGTACATGAAAAGTTCAAGAAAGGATAAGGAAGAGAATAGCAAAGTGACAACCAGTGACCACAGTTTCAGTTCTGTATTGTAACCAGTTTAAGTATTGTACCTAGGAAGGCTGGTTACAGATGACAAAAAATTAGAGTGCGAAATATAGGCCAGGATAACAGCAGCAAATAGATGCTATTTCTTACTGTAGAAAATAGTGAAGTTTAGAGTTCTTTCAAAAAGAATGAGAGTGATTACTTACAAAACCATCGTAAGGCCAGTAGTGATCTATGGGGGAGAAACATGGCACTTGACAAGAAAACCAGAACAGGAGGAAGGTATTGAGAAGGATATAGGGAGGAGTCTCAAAACATGGAATTTGGAGAAGAAGAAGGAATGATGAGCTGATAGATCTGTTCGGGGAACCCATCAACGATGCTAGCAACGAACTAAAGCCACAAGGCTTTAGTTAAAAGAGAAAGAATAAGACGGTTAAGACACGTTAAAGGGTTACCCAAAAAAGATGGTTTATGGCAAACCAGATGGAAAACGAAAAAGAGGACGTCCCTGGGTCAGATGGCTGGACGATGTGGAGGAGGATTTGAAGCTTTTGAAAGTTGACAGATGGAAGAAACCGTAGAGATTGGTTGGCAGTGGTGGAGGAGGCCCGAGTTCTTGTAGGACCGTAGTGACATAATAATAATAATAAAGGTGATATTAATTAGCTTAAGTAGGTTATTATTACTTCAGAACATAAAATACTTCGTAAATTTATTTATTTATCCATTTAAACAGAATTAGCGATGATTTACTTTGATAGGCGTTAATTTGAAAATAATGTCGTTTTCGCCTTTTTTATTATCATATTACTCTTGTACGAACTATGCAACATTACGATGGTACATCACTCCATTTCACATCTTGGTAGGACTATACATTCAAAATGTCGATAGTTACAGTAAAATTGGAAAATTCATAACATCTGAGACGTATATTGTTACGAATATTACGAAAGAAAGCCCAACTTTTCACTTTTCTCAGAAAATTTGCAGGTACAATTAAACTTGCACAGAGGCAATATCGTAACCAATGAAGGTCTACTGAGGTGCGATTACTACTAGATGAAACCGTAGATTTCGATTACTACAACATCTAATTGTCAAACCCTCTAAACTTCCCAGACAAAAACGCACATATACACTATGGTAATGGGACCAATTTGGAAATACGGAATTGAGCTTTGAGGTCCCACCAGACCATCAAATTCCTCCCCTATCTAATCCTTAGAATCCAAAATTCTTGATGTTCCTTATTACGTCACAAATAAACGCATCCATTAAGACTTCAAAATCCCATTGGTTGCAAATTTGGCCCGAAATAGATATACCTCCTTTCATTCCAAAATCCTTATCTACCCAAACCCATTAGTTCTTAATCTCTCTTATTTAGCAATCCCTGATAATGCTCTGAGGTGTCTGAAAATAAGATGGCCTAGGGATCTTCTAATTTAAAGCAATGATTGAAGTATCACCATTGGCTGCCTCTGCCCAAGATTGTTAAGTGTTCTGAAGCACTTACCAAAATTACTTATTTTATAATTTAATATTTGTAAATTTCAATAAATAAATTTTAAAAAAAGGTACAACTTTTTCAATGGTACAACAGTTCCCCCAACTTGATTTATTTGTCCAAATTATTTTCATGAGTGTAAGTGTTTTTTATTTCATCGATGTCTCCGAGACCTGAATCAATTTACTTGTGAAATTCATTTTCACAAAATTCACTTTTTCCTAACTATTTGATGAACTACCAGATTATCCGATTAAGATACTGATAAAGAGTAAAACACATTTCTGCTCTAGATAGAGTTTTCTGAAGCACCTACACATCTAACATACAAGAATGCATCATTTTGGTGAGTCGATCCGACTCTAGAGATATACATCAAATAGGTGGAGAAGAGTGGGCATCCGACTGTTGGGATGATGAACAGCTGTAGCTCCAGCCCAAGTCAGATAAAGAAAAATATTTCCAAGGAGGTGAGTGGAGTGGGGGGAGGGGGTGCACGGTTTTCGCCAGTCATTTGTTTGGCTATCAGTTGCCTCTGGTCGTAATGGAAACTGATCCCCTCATCTCCGCCCGCTGGGCTCCTTGGCACTTTGTCCTCCCTTCACTCCCTTCCAGTTAGTTCTCAACTTCTGTTCAGGGATACTACAAGGCTATTTTCGTTACCGCCTTAGTACTACTCGATCTTCATTATTTAATCGGTAAAGATGTTGACTAGAAAAAAGATTGGCGTTGGATCAATTTACCACTTAGTAATTCCATTAATTAATTTTTTTTACAAAGATAAGGCAATTGATGAAATTAATCAGTATGAAATTAGCTGCTATTATGAATTGTAAACTGATTATATTTATTTAAACTTTATTTATGCAGTATTTGGTTTTAAGGAATATCCCAATACAATAGGCATCGGAAAAGAAGATTTCCTTGAGACCTAATTTGGTAACGTCATTGGTCATGTTACCAATGGGTAAATTATCAAGTCACACAAGTCATTCCGTTGCACTATATTTTACATAATATTAACTTGCATCATTTTTTAGTAAGTACAATTGTAAATTTCAATAAATGAAAAAAAAAATCATTTAAAATTATTTAGAAAAATTTTATTTTCGCTTTGTAATTTAGAGTATATGAGTTTAAAAACTTATTACCTAAGAGCCTATCACATTTTCCTTTGACGTTTGCATGTTCTTATATTGTTTCTTTTTCGGGGAAAAAAAAAATATATTTGTGTTCAAATGGATTGAATAGGGTAAGGGTTACATTAATCTCAGAAAGGGCCTCGGAAAGGGAATGCAGTAGATGAGTGATGAGAGAGAACCCTTTGAAGTATGCGAATATAATGAGATTAAAGGATAAGATAACATATCCTTAGCTAGGTTGTTAGCTTCATCCATCTCTACTCTCTTTTTTACACTTTTCTTAATTAGAAAGCAGAAAAACATATGAATGTTTGGGTTTATTTCCATATATTTAAATTATGAGATATTACAGAAAACTATTTTGTATTTTTATTATTTATTACTATGTAACTAAAAAAAGTATAATTTAGTAAAAAAAACTTAATATGTCTAAAACATAATAATGATAAATATCTGATTGAATAATGATGAAACAAACAAAAAAAAAAAGACAAAAAACTGATATTTATATAATTAATAATTGAACTTATTTTAAAAGTACTGCACATTTTTAACGGGTTAAAAAAATTACTAAACTAGTCTTTTCGGGTCAAAATGGACTGATATTTAATGTATAACTCAATAAAATTTATAATTTAATTCTAAATTTAAAATTAAAATTAAATTTACAGATTCGATACTTAGGACTCCATCTTGACAAGAGACTTACTTGGAATCCACACACAAGACTGAAACGACAAGAAACTGCTCGTAGATTCCAATTCCTACAACACTTACTTGACAAACGCTATAAACTTCCCATTCATTACAAAAAATTAGTATACACTACAATAATCAGACCAATTTGGACATATGGAATTGAGCTCTGGGGTTCCCGCATCTAATCGTTACAATCCAAAATCCTACGTAAAATCCTTGATGCTCCTTATTACGTCACAAATAAACTCATTCATAAAGACCTTAACATCTCATTCGTTGCAGATTTGACCCAAAACAGATATGCGTCTTTTTATTTCAATCTCCTTAACCATCCTAACCCATTAATTCTTAATCTTTCATCCTTAACAATCCCTGATAATCCTCCGAGGCGTCTGAAAAGAAGATGGCCACTGGACCTTCTAGTTTAAATTAATGTTTGAAGTACCACCAATGCGTGGTTCCTTCCCAAGATTTTCAAGTGTATATGAAACATACTACATATTTACCTGTTGTATTATTTTGTACAGTTGTAAATTACAATAAATAAATAATTAAAAAAAAAATTAAATTTTGGTTTCAATATAATTTAATTAACTTACAAACAAAATAAATAACAAAGCATTGTGGTAACTAAAAGTTATAGAAATATTTTTTATTACTACTAGTCGTTTTATATGGTTGTATAAATCTTTTTTTTATGTAGTAAACCGAGCTAATTCTTTCCCTTTAGGAAAACAAAGTGATTTATTGTTGTCTAGGAAATCCATTCCAAGATGGGAATCTTTTGATGTGCTACTAAATGTACCAAAATTGTCACTGTTGAGGAAGAGGAGCTAATATGATTGGATGGGAGGATTCCAAGAGAGCTAAGGACAATAGATGGGCCGTGCACAATCTCCCAGCTCCCTCGATACACGGGGATATTAAACCTGGACCCTGCACTGCCACAAAGGAAACTAGCACGGTTTACTCCACTTTAAACTACTTACACAAGTTCACCGTCAAATTTATAGCATTGAAGCGAAATACTTGTGACAAAGTTACTTCAAACCTTCCTGGCCTATTCTTAAAGCTTCACAAATAAAAGTAATACATCTTCTTCACTAATCTGGCTTAGTTGTTTTGTTTTTTTTATTATGTAATATTTAGAGCTCATTCACACCATATTTACTAATACATAAATTACATGGTAACAAAATAAGGAATAGAAAACCCCCTTAACAAGGTGTAAATTTAACCCATTCATTCCCCCTATTACGAAAACCCTCCATATGAAGTATGAGGACACCAATTTTATTCCCCATCAGGACTTTTAATTGCTCAATAACGGATAAAACTCATAAAATATGAATGTGAATACTCACGATTTCACGATTGTAAAATTATCTACAGCTACACACATATCATTAGTGTGCAGCTGTAGATAATAGATTCAGTTTATGAAAAAAAAAATTCTCAAACAATATGGAATAAAAATAATTCCTTCCGTAGGCCGTCCAAGGTTTATCTTATTTTGTACTATAGTCAAAGGTTACCCCAAGATGATTCTCGAAATTCAATATACTGTCCATCTGTAGGATTTACATAACCCGATATTTTCGGCCCTTTTATTTTATTTGTATAAAGGCTGAGTCAGGGGTCTCATTTTCTGATACCCCGCTTGGTGCGGACACCGGAAGACACCAGAAGACCCCTGCTATATACATATATATATATATATAGTTCAATAATCTTCAACATTATTCAATATACATATTTCATTGTTAACATTTTTTGATTCTTTATGGTTGAAAAATTTTTAGACAATAATTTACGATTTTTAAATATATTTCATTTATAAATTTAATGTCCTCATGCAAGTAGAAATAATAAAACTTTTGATCGTAATTAGTTAAATATTAATTTTAGTTTTTACCGAACGTAAAAAGCTTATGATGAAAATAAAATATATTTATATACATATTATAAAATATATAAGCCTATCGTTGTTAAAGCCCTGATACCTCTTAAGTCTAAAAAACATTATACCATTAAAAAAAATAAATAAATTAATCAATCATTGCAGAGACATTTTGAAAGAATTAAGTAGAAAAAAAAGTGCCCAAGAAGACGATGGTTGTGACGAAATGTTCCTAAAGCGATGGCTTGATTGTTTTTTTTTACAATTTTTAATTATATAAAATCGTTATTGTGTAATATAATTTTGCAGTTACGAGGTATACATACATAATTTCGTTTTTGTGTTCTTTTTATATACTTACCTCTTAAACTGTTTTTGTTGGGGTAAGGGTGTATGTAAACAAAAGCAAGTAGAGATCATACAAATTCAAGAATAAATTCAAATGATTTAATATAAAATTTAAATTTTGTTTAAAGTAATAAAAAAAATACGTGTCAGTAATTTCTAAAGGTGTTTAGGTAATAGTTTCAATTTTATTATTTTTTATGGTAACGTTTTATCCAGTTCATTTTTGTCATAATTTGTCAGTGGAAAGATCTGTTTGATTTTCAATATCCCATTTTATTTGATTTAGGGTACACTATGGTGTTGATACACTACACTATGAATGAATGAAATGTGTTAATTTATTTTTAAAAAATACAAAATATAGTCTGTGGAAACATGTATAGAATTTAAACTAAAACACATAAATGAAAAAACTTTTAAAACACAGTAATTATATGTTTCAATGCTTTCAATAAGTTAATAATTTAAGACAACAATGTGGTATTTATATTAAAAGAAACAAAACATTATCAAGCTTGTAACAAACTATTGTATTGAATTGATCCCTCACATGTTAACCAACTGAGCTCTTTCCAGTGTAGCCCGTCGTACATAGTAGCTAAGAGCTCTCCAATTATAGCCTTTTAATAAACTCAGTAATTGTTCTAGAGAGCAAGTTCGGTCCTCAAAATATTTTATTCTAAATTTAATAATCCTTTTACTGGAAGAGTCTTATGGAATTAAAAGGATTTAGTGAATGACATACATTCTTCCTTATTAAAAAACAATAGTTTATTTCATATCATCAGCAACGTTTCGGGAGATTTCCCCCATCTTCAGGCTGCTAAAAAACAAATTCAACAAAACCA
>NW_027109334.1:95438-121690 GCF_000696795.3 Halyomorpha halys
ACCATAAACATGTGCTTACAACAGCACTCATATATCATATACACTCAAAGAACTATTTATAAATTATTTACTTGTTAACAAAAACCTATATATTACATATAATTTTCTCCTATTTGTCATTCTTGCTAATACATTACAATATTAATGTCATTTAATGAGTAAAACTTGCTAATGGTCATACATTTTAGGAAAATAATTACCTTTCTGAAGGTTATCTTCCAGTCTGATAACAACCATATAGACTATAAAATAATTTTCTCCTACCTCTATTATCACAAAGATGAACTATAAAATCTAAAATTAACAATTTTTCAAAAAACCATTTCTATTCTATTTATTATATAACATTATTTTCTTTTATAGTTATAAACACTTTGACTAAATTAATTCTATATTATATAAAAAAAACCATTAAAATTAAACCGCTAATTTATTTACAATATCCATATAATGTGTGCCTAAAGTTTTTGTATCTGTTTTATAATTGATTGCTTTGTCAATGTTTTTTGTAATATGTAATGATTCAACTATTTTACTATTCCTACTATTCTTGACTATATCTAAAATTTCTGGATTATTAAAATCAAATTGATGTTTATATTTAATACTATGTTGTGCCAATGCTATTGTTTTTTAATAAGGAAGAATTTACGTCATTCACTAAATCCTTTTAATTTTATTCTAAATTCATTATACTTGACGTTACGTTATCAAGAAGTATATCTTCCTTTTCATTGGAGTTACAGACCGGGCAGTTATTGATACCATCATGCAAATACGGTTTTACACTTAAATTGAGTAATTCTACTCAACACCAGAAAATCGACCGCATCAATACCTTTTTTTATTTTTGGAATTGATAGATTTATTTATTGATAGATATTACAATCTGCCACACAGTTGTGGGCAATAGGTAATAGTGATGAATGATCTCATACATACTAAAAGAAAAAAAAGGAAAAAAAAGAAGAAAAAAAGAAAAGAAAAAAAAATAATAGGAAAAAAAACTCTCTTAAAATATATACAAACAAAAGAATAGACAAGATGAACATAATCAAACTATTTGTATGAAATAATGATAAAACAATATATACAATATTTACACAATCGACCTGAGGATCCCTGAGCCCACTCTATCCCCCACGTGTGAGGGGTAGAGCAGAGCTCAAGAGATCCCAGCGCATCCCTCTCGCCGCATCACTGGTAATGAGCCAGTGGAGGCTGAGCAAGTGAGCTAAGCCGCAAACACTCAACTTGAGTGGAGAATCTGACCATTGCCAGAAATCCAATTGTCCATTTTCATCAATACCTGAGAAAAATTATTTTAATATGGCATTTCTGCCCACAAATAAAGAAAAACATTTTTCTCGATTACTTTGTTTCTCAGATTCCTCAATGTGTTTGACTGCGGTCAATCTTCCGCGCACATCGTCAACATTTTAAGTATCGAGCTTAGCTTCGTAACATTCCTCGAATTCTTGCCACTTCCGGTACCTACACTATACTATGTATGAATATATAAATAAAGAAACACTAACTTCTGCACCGATCGAAATATATCTATTGGAATTAGCAGACTAACAAAGTTTTATCTTCAATAACAACCGGAAGAAACGACTCAAATCCCAACAAGTTATGGTTGATTCTGTACAGATACCAACACGTAAATGAAATCCAGAACTCATAATAATTTTCCGAAACAATTTCAACATTCGAAAATTTCAGTTTAGCTACCGAGCCAACCGAAACAAATTGATTTACACGGTCACAATACCCCTTCAATTAAAAGCATCAATATCCGAATGATCGATTTGAAACCACAAAAACCGGGATATTGCTTTTCAATTAATATTACATTAGCAGGAATGTTTCCATCCATTTAGCCCCAGGACACCATCAATTCTCAAAAATAACTGAAGATTCTTCACATCAAAATGACCGATTTTTTTTTTTTCAATTTTATCTTTTTTTTTTTTAAAGAATCAATCTTTCTGTAAGGGTGTCGAGAGCAGGGGCGGTTGGAGATTAAACTGTTATTTATAGGTCGTTCAACGCTCGGTCATGTTTCAACTTAGAGTTCCGCTATAGCTAGTTGCCACTCCAAGGATCAACATTTAATTTTATGCTTTGAAAATTTATTCCTATTTTAATATTCATCCATATCATGTATAATTCAAACAGAAATAATTTAAATATTACAATGTTGATGAATACTTTTTATGTTAAGGACCCAAATATAAAATTAATAATTGTAGGAAGATATCAATCGGTCAATGAAAGTAACAAAATAGCAGAAGAAGAACATTATATTGTTAACTAGCGTTTCGCCCCACGTAGCGGGACTAAAAAAGATACAAACACTTTAATGATGTAAACAGAAATATACAAAGTAAATGAAAAATTAAATATATGTACAGCGAAACGTAAAATTAAATAAGAATAATAAACGATTTTCGATAATTAATGAAAACGGAAATAATAGATAAAAAAAAAAAATACAGTACACACTAAAAGATGTGTATCTCATATTGTACATGGAAAGGGCAAGCTTAATAATAAATTAATATGATTCCCTATTACTTTATATTTATAGGTTAATTTAATTAATTTTATTAGACTAGGCAGAATAGCCTGCAAAAAAAGTTTTAATAGTTGCGAGGTGTGAATTTATAGTTAATGTGTAATAATTTATTATTAATGATTTTGTTTAAAATTATTATTTTTAATTGATTCCCCTTAAGGATGGCCAGGTTGGTCAAAATGTTAGACATTTAAGTATTAATAAATAGTGTTTGAGACTTATTTGGATACAATTTATTTTATTTCAAATAAAACCAGTCACTATAAAGTTATGAGATTATAAAAAAATAAATTTTTTTAATGAAACCATTTAATTTGTTTAATCAAAATTATTCAACGGTTTATCTTCCTCAAACCAGTCTCATGAGCTAAAGAATAACGAAGTGTAACAACAAATTCAAATTCACAATATTGAGGTTCACACGCATTTTAGAAAGAATACATTTTCTTTTTCCCAATCTTATTTCAATCAGCTTATAATTTTCTTGTATTTTTTTTATATAATATTCAAATTTTTGTTATTATCAATCTCACCAATCTATACAAAACCTGGAGAGATGTAAAGGGTGGCAAATGTGTAGTAAAGTTGTGTGATGAATAAATTATCAAGATATAAAGAATTTTTTTTTGTAAACTTAGCCAACTACTAAGTTATCCTTTTCGTCTTAGAAATATTCAAAACAATAACTGTTAGAAAAACTGTTAGAGTTTTATTAGATTCACAACTTAAAGAATTCATATTTGAAAAGTCAAATCATTATATTAGTGTTATTCACTGCACTGGAATTGGCTATTCGATCAATTTATTGCATCAGAATGACTTTAGTAGTGAGTATTTGGAAACCTCAACTGACACTTTCACAGGCACCACATACGACCAAGGAAGTGGCGATAACTTTTTGGAGTGCGATAGAAAGGAAAGAGTCGCGACAATAAAAGCGAACGGAAAGAGGACCCCGGAGAAGCATTGCCCCCAGCCCTCCATATCGCTGTCGAAAATATACCTCGCCATTGTACTCCTTGTCATGGAGGAAGGAATGAATAACTGTCTTAGATAGCTCCATCATCAGGGAAACAATATCAGTTTTATCCACCCCACCCCTCTTCTTCTACCATTTCAAGTTTGATGATTTTCCTAGCGGATTATCTGGAACATAGGAATTAAGGAAACAGATTTAAATGAAGGAAGAGTGTCTGTTAATGCGGCCGTTCTGAGGTGATTTACCTGTCCACTATTTTTTACATATTTCTATAACCCTCCCTCCATAACTGCAGCAAATTTGATGCACTTGAACATCTCTACTACGGAACCCCTCAATTCCGGACATTAACACCAACTTCATTCCTCTTCAGTACTTTTTACTCTTCCTTAACGAACAAAAATAAATAAATGGAACCTTTCAATTCCAAAAATAAATTTTCAGGTAATTTTTTTCGGATAAAAGTTATAAGGACATACTATAATACTGATTTTTACCTATAATACTGATAGAGCATTAATGAAAATGTATATTATACAAAACGTATGGATTATTAACACTTCATGTACGTATGCAATTAGTCACTATAAATATCTTAAACTTTTATCAAAGGACTGAGAATGTATTTTACGTAAAATACATACAATTTACCTAATTTACAAAGTATATCTCATTTTAAAATAAATAAAATGGTTTGTTCTATAAATAGAATACTTCATAGTCAAGTTTTTAAATTACAGAATTTATAAATAAGTTAAAATTTATTTAACTTGGCCTCCTCCACCAGCTTCCGCCAATGGTCTCGGTCCCTTGCAGCCACCATTCAATTCCGAAGCTCCAGCATATTTGTTGCATCAGCAGCAACACCATCAGCTGCTTTGGTCTTCCTCTTCTCCTGGTACCATGGAGTGGCTCTATCATTAATTTTCTTGGTGGGTCCTCACTGCCCATCCTAACGACGTGTCCTGCCCATCTCAGTCTTACAATTTTCATTACTCGAACTATATCGGACTCCTTAAACATAGTGTACAGGTCCTGATTTTTCCTCCTTTTCTACTCTCCTCCTATGAGAACACAAAACGTACTCACACACCATATGTACGTCTGAGGATTCTTTCAAAGACTAGGGTTCCTGTCCACAAGCGCGGGAGTTAGTTCAAGTCTCACAACCATACAGCAAGACTGGGCGCACTATCGTCTTATTAAGACAAAACTTCGATTTTCTGGAAAGAGCTTTACTCCGGAACTGCCTTGCCATATAAAAATATCACCGACTTGCTAATATGATCCTACGCCGAATCTCTTGTTCAGGTACTTTGTCTTGAGTTACCAATGAACCAAGATATACAAAAACATTAGTCTTTTCGAATTGGTATTCCCCAAAGGTTACCTCCTCTCCAGGTCAAGGCACCTCTCCCGTATCCATATATTTTGTTTTTTCCGCATTGACTTCCAAGCCAAGTCTTCTCGCAAGACCCACAGGTATCTCCCTGCGTAATGCCTTTATTGAGGGGAATTCCTTCGATCACTCTCCACCGATCTGAACCATTTAGCAGCTTACGTTGTTCATTGTAAGCCTTACGAGGCTTATGAGCTTTCTAGGGATCTTAAAATGCTTAAAGCCTCATAAAACTCTTCCCTATTCACGCTTTCATAAGCTGCTCTAAAATCGATGAAGAGTTGGTAAGTTTTAATCTTGAAATCTCTTCCTTGCTCAATAATCTTCCTGAGGCAGAATATCTGATCAGTCACAATACCTGCCTTTTCTGAATCCGCACTGGTATCGGCTCATTAAGGATATCATTGAAGTGAAGCCTCTACTGGGACATGGCACTCTGCTTGTCGGAAAGCAGGTTCCCCTCATGGTCTTTGCAGATGTATGAGACATTAGAGTAGGGTTTTCGGCTCCGGTTAATTTTCCTTTAAAAATCTCGGAATTCCTTATCTTCGAAAAATGTTTCTGACTTCTCCCGTTCCTCTTGCTCCCACTTCCTCTTCCTTCTGCGAAGCATAGGTTTCTCTTCGCGTCTCCTCAATCGATATTCATCGACGTTTCTCCTTGTGGCTTTATTAACCATGGCTTTGTATGCTTGGTTCTTCCGGTTCGTAGCAGCTTCGCATTCCTCGTCAAACCAACGCATTTCTCTGTCGTGCCAGGCTAAGATCTTTTCTGCATTCTTCTCCATTGCCAACTTTCCACCTACGGTTAATGTCACCATCAGTTCTTTGAGCACGGAGGTCTTCATTTAGCTGTTCCATATACTGTGTCCTGGTGTCAAGAGCCTTGAATAAGAAGAAGGTTGAACCTCTTGCCTCTTTGTCCAAGAGTCCACCGCTCTGTTTTTATCTTGGCTCTCAGATGAGCGACACTGAGAAAGTGGTTAGAATCTACGTTCGCACCACGATACGTCCTTACATCTTGAAGACTGGATCTATGTCTGGCATTCACTAGAAAATGTTATTTTGGAATTAGTTTAGGACATATCAGAATCCACATCGTCAGAATTACTCGAAAGAAGAATTAATCTGAGTAGTGTAGTTTTATCAGACTTCATGATTCACAGGATTCATGAATTTATGCAGAATGGGCAACAAATATTAAACTCTAAAGCATATATCACCTTGCTAATCCTAAGACATTAGCAACCATGCAAAAAATCGAAAGATTATGGGGATCTGCTAAATGGAGGAATACAAGAAGAGGCACAAATCTGAATTTCCTAGAATCTAATTGGGCAGATTTCATGAGGTCTACCTAGATTAAAGAAAAAATACGTTTTCTCAAATTTCAAAAAATGTAATTTAGTTTTATTTACATAAACACGTGTGTTGTTATTATTTTTTTTAATAATTTAATTTATTTGAAGTTACGATAATATAAGAAGTTATAAGATTCGATGAAGTTTATTAAATTTAATCAGCTAACATGAACAGATAAAATCTGGGGGGTACACTCATCACCCAACTTTCGCTTAGCACCCTACTTTGAGAAGAAATTAACTTATACTAAAGCAGAGCTATTGAAAGTAAATTGAAGTCACTCAGTACTATCTTCAATTTACTGACTGTACAGTAATTAGTACAAGAAATAATATTCTATTTTAAACCGAATCAGATATAACTCATTTCTTTTTTAAATATCATAATCATGGAAACATAAAAACATATATTAAAAATTCATTTTATTCGTCACTACATTTCCTCGTACGGTGTCAGGTTTTAAATATATTTTTTTAATCATTTGCCTCTTCAACGATATATAAAATATCTATCTAATAAACAATAATGCTAATGTATATTATTGCTCTAATCTCCGAAAATTTATTTTCAACCTCAAAAATATTTATCTGTTCTACTCCTTTCGTTCATAAAGCAATTCTTCCATAATATATATGTGTCGATGTTTTATTACAGCTAACAATTAGAGTCGGATTTTTAATTCCACATTTACCTCTGAAATCTGACGGTTGAGTATATTCATGAAAAAATCAAGTCTTGAACAACTGTTGTTCAAAAACCTTCTAAAAAAATATGCAAATAAATACTACCTTACAAAGCACTGAACCTTTTTTTTTTTTTTAATTACCTTCTTCCATTTCATATTCCCCCGGGGTCATTTCTGGCATGTGGAGGAGGGGAGGGGGGGGAGGTATTTACAGGATACCCACCGATTTCAACTATGACTAGGGAGTCAATTTTCCAATTCCTGGGACCGCTAAAGAAATAAAAGTCGACCCTATGGCCTTACTTGAGCCTGCGCCGCTGCAGTTCAGAGACCTTTGCCTTAACTTCCTCAGCTTTCTTTCTTTATTTATTTTATACCAGATCGGCCTGGTGGGTCATACATGGTTGATATAATCGTTACATTTTATTTATTTTTTAACAATTGATTATTGGTGAGTGTAGTATCGTACATAATGTTTCACTTCAACAATGGCTATTTTTTTTTTATGCGTTTGTTTTCGTCGCTGAATCATCAAGTCATAAGAAAATCAATTTGAAAATGTTTACACGTATGGATCTTTGGTTGGATTACTATATAAGTTAAAAATAAATATTTGAATAATTATTGTTAAAACAAATTTTTATACCGCATCGTTTTAGTGTTGTTTTATACACCTATCGTTTTCCTTGTTTTTATAATATTCAACAATTCTCACCCGCCAACAGATCGATACAAGATGAAGATTTATAATAACCAATTAGACACGAATGCCTCTAACCTCTGAGCTGTACAGATCCTAGTCAGCAACTGAGAGGAACATTCTTGAGGTCAATCTTTGATGGATTCATTTCGGATAAATGTTCGAAATCGAAACCAACGGAGAATTTGTTTTTAATTCTACAACTAATGTATTAAACATTATTTTCTTTTATGGGATTAAAGAAATGATCGGTACAAGTTGGCTTCATACAGATGTTATTTCTTTAAAAAATAGTTGAATAAAATCATCCACAAAGACCTTAATGTCCCATTTGTGACCGAACTAGCCCGAACCAGATATCAATCCTTCCATTAAAAACTCCCTAACCACTCAAACCCATTAGTTTCTAACCTTGCTTCCTCTTTTCTCTCGTTTTTGGAAAGCTACCAATGGGTATTTTCTCCGAATGCTTGTACCATACCATTATGATATTACTTCGAATTTACTTGATGTATTTTATATACAGTTGTAAATATCAATAAATAAATTTGAGTTGAAACTTTTATCTTTTACAAATTTACAACGGTATTTTTTGTTTTTCATTACGTTCCCCCTGAACCACTGCTTACTAATTGTTATATAATTTGTCATACTATTTTTCAATTTTGGACAAAACCTGTCATGTCGAGGAGGCTCTATTTATAAAAATGTAACGTCCTATACCACTGATCAATGATAATAGATATAAATGTATCAAGAAAGATAAATAGTATAAATGAAAAGAAAGAACAAATAAAGTTTGAAAGAACGGCATTTGAAGAGGTATGTAGTTTGAGAGAATTTAGCAAAAAAGGATTGTCCCATAAGTGCATTAAGTCGGAAAAACTAATTTCTCAAGATCAACAATATCTTGAATTCAAAAAACGAATCGAAAATGGCAACGCATTTGAGAAAGAATATGGAGAAATATTTGATGTTGCAAAAGATAGTCTGATAAAATAGCCAATTTTATTTTTAAATTTTAATTAAAATTTTGTTTTAAATAGAACTTTCTAACATTTAGGGTAATTTAATTAAATCTATACCGCTACGACCCAAGAAGAGTCAGGGGTGCAGTACTTAGTGAGGAAGTACTGTCGCTAGACCAGCGGTTGTGCAAGCAGATGATTCGGTCAGAATCACGCTCGACCGCCATACTTTTTACCTAATTAAGGGTACCAACTTCATGAGGCTTGGCAGACCCCGGAGGGTTTCCGACCCACAGGGCTGAAAATAATTATTATTCCTAATTTTTCAATTTGTAATTAATTTTAAGATATAAGTTCCTTCTCGGAGCTAGATTTTAAGATAGTAGATTCTCGTATATATCTATGAAAATAAAAATTAGTTTATAATACAATTTTATTTTATTTTTTAATAAGGTATCAAAGTTCAAATTTCTGTTCAAATAGGTTGTTTTATTACATATTATCTAGCTCATAGTGCAATATTCTAATGATCCAAAGTGCATTATGGAGTGATACATGGTCCATTAGGGTTTAGTACCAGTTATCACATATCAAAAAATAATACTCATATATTTTCCCCGATAAATGGATTTTATTCTAAATCCAATAATGTTTCTACCAGGAGATACTCTTTCAGCTGTTATATATTTTTAAAAAACCTTTAAAAAAGTACACATAAAGCAGTCTCTCCTATATTAAAATTTCATGTATATGCATTGTAGAAAATTTAAATTTGACGAAATATTTAAAAAAAATACCATATATGTTTCATGTCATTATTCCATAGTTGTTAAACAACTGCTTGATAGGTTAATAAAAATACTTAAAAAATTAAGGCATTGATGACTTATCAGATATGGTGCCCGTTTTGATGAAATATCGGGTTCACCTTTCCCCGAACATAGGATCTGATATGCAGGGCAGTGACAAGCCCTTCCTTATTGATTATGATTGATAGTCGAGTTAGAGAGATTAAAGTTCTATTGATTATCTACATTTAGATGAATATTGTTTTCTGGGCCCATCGACTTAGAATTTTTTTTTAAATAATATTTTTCAAGAACGAGTAATATTCAAAATTTCGGATTAGAGTCAGAGTCAAATATGTAAGTACTCCTGTTTTATATAAAATAAAATAAAAATTATTGCTCTTAATGGAAGGGAGTATTTGGATAAATAAAGCTATTTAATAATAAATGAACTCTTCAATAAAAAAAAATATTTTTAATAATAGAAACCATCATTAATGATAAATAATTTAAAATAAACCGACATGAGTATAACCTTTTTTTATTTTTATTATAATAATTTTTTTAAACTTCCAATCCATTTCAAAAGACTGTTACATGACTATAATAAGGCCTATCTGGACTTAGGTGGTCGAGCTTTGGGCTCCACCCTTCTAATTTCCCTCTTAACCAATCCTTACAATCAAAATCCATCGTAAAGTCCTCAATGCTCTTTACTTTGTCACAAAAAAATCTTCCATTAAGAACTAAATGTTCCATATCTTAAAATGTTACAGACCAACTGTAAAAATACCTAAAGGATCAAGTTAGAAAACGCTATGTTTCTAATTTCTATAATTTAAAAAGTTTTATTACTGAAGAATGAGACAAAATACCTTCATCACCAAACATTAATGCAATATTTTCAATGTTTATTAAGAGCTGAAGATGGCCCTAATATTAATGACATTTTTATCATCAATATAGTTAATCAATAAAAATATAATACTTGCTATTTACTCAATATTTCTAAAAGTACTTAGCCGATTTATCACTGTTTTTTTTTCACTGCTATTGAAATCCTGTAGAAGAAAACTTAGGAATAAAATTGAACATTATTAGGGCAAAACACAAAATATATACATTTTTTCATATATTAGATATAAGACGATATGATAGATAATGAAATTACCTAACCAAAAAAAAAAATTATCAAGAATTAGAAAAGATAGTCAATTATCGAAATCACCTGTGTTAAATATGATTGTTAAATCACCTACAATTTAACCGATTTTTAAAGCTGTCTTGTGTTTTAGAGCCTAGAAAACAAAACAAAATTCATAGAGATCTGACAATTATTATCAAAGTTATGCTGAACGTTTTGTTTATAAATAATTAGAATACATACGTAACTGGTTAATTCCAGCTAGATTGATGTTAAGCTGTCAGTTGTGTTCATTCAATATGTATATTACATACTCAAATCTAGTAATAGCCAAGCAATACCGCGTCACCTGCTTTAATATAATCAAAATAACTTGCCCGATGGTTTCCAACACACATTTTAGGTTGATTATTTTGAATATATTATTTATAATACCAAATTATATATGGTTTATATTATAAAAAATATATTTTTTTGATGGAGTGTTAAATGGTTTCATTTACCTGAATTAGTCACTGCAAATGATGGCGATTTAAAAAAAAATCTTTTATCTAAAACGGTATGGTTTCCTTAATTTTGACTATAACTGTATTTCATTGAAAATTATTCACTTTATTTTATTTATTTTTTATTTTTAAGATAATTCTCAACGACAAACTACGACACATGATGTCAGAAAGCGTTCCATTACCTCATAATTTCTCAATACATTATTGCAACTATTAGTGCCTACAAGTTTTCGAGTACAAACAAACTTAAAGATTATTCAAATTAGAAAGCTTATGCTGAACAGGTGCCCTCTAAATGGATGTAGGGGTAATCATGGGTAATAATCCTTCTTCCAAAGTCAACTGTAGCACGGCGGGACAGGATGTAGTACCTACTACCTCAGCGCTCTGAAAGCATGTAGTAAAATGATGAAAGTATAGTGAGAGGGACCCCAATTTTGACTGTATATTTTCGATAATCCAAAAATGCGTTGTCTAAGACGAAGACCATCTGACATTCGTTCCAATGTGCCGTAGGATCCGAAAAAAAATACATGAATCTTGAAAATGATATTTTTTTTAATTTTTTGATGATGATTTGTTAGAAATATCCAATCCGAAGGCTTATTGGATCGTATAAAGTTCTTATTATAAAATATGTAGTATGCAGGAGCTTTTACATTAATATAATTTACTATACTAAATTTTAGGTACGTGGAGACTGTTGTACATAGGGTCCCAATTTACTCTTGGCCATGGTAATTATAAAGATTTAAACAATTAGTGAAATTCGAAAACAAACACATATTTACCATTCACGAAGCGTAAGCATGTATTGGAAGATATGAAAGTCACCTAATATATAGTAAACCTTCGGCTATTACCAACCAACACGAAAACATTTCAATAGTATTCAGTTCTTTCTTGGACATACTCGATATTATAACAATTTTTAATGTGATGGAGAATATAAGGGATTGTGTAATGGTAAATGGTACTTGTTTGCAGGCCACGTCTAAGCCGAAGCTATCACCTGTGAAATAATAACAATAACAATAATTTCGATAAAGGAGGCGATGGTAAAGTGAACAATAGGATGGAATAGCCGATAAAGAGAAGCCACTGGGCGAAGAGCCTACGCTACAACAGTCAATGAACCCCCTACCTTATCTTACTCCTCCCACGCTATCCCAAGAAACAGGAATTTTCTTTTTATCCAATACAAGCGGAGGTAAAATTACGAATTAAATCTTTCAAAAATAGTCTGTATAAATGGGTTTTAAAAAGAATTATTTTATCTATAAGAAATTTAAAAAGACAAAAGCACTCAGCTATTTGTCGACTAACACACTTTGTATCATGAATAGTAATACTAAGTATGACTTAGTAATACTAAGTATGACTAAGTAATTGTATTATAAGTAGTATTACTAATACTAAGTAAATATAAACCTAATAATAGAACATAATAATACGTTTTTTTTATTTATTGATATTTACAACTGCATTAAAAATATATACAAAAAAGTACTTTGATGTTAGTTATACAACGGCATGATAAAGTCATGAGGAGAATTTACCCATTGATAGAAGAACTCCAATAACATTTCTAGATGAGATGATCTCGAGGCCATTTTCTTTTCAGACGCCTATGAACACTATCAGTTTATAAAGAAGAAGCCATGTTGGAAGAAACAAGTGGTATGGGTGATTAGGAAGATCATCATGCAAGAATTGGTATCTGGCTCTGGGCAAATCGGCAACATATGAAACATTGAGGTCCTTTTAGATGATTTGATTTGTGATGAAGTAAGGAGGATTAACGATATTGGATTGTAAGGATTGGACAAGAGAGGAATTCGATGGTTGAGTGGAGCCCTAAAGCCCAACTCCATAAGTCCAGGTAGGTCTCATTATAGTCATCTAAATGAGTCTTTTGTAATTAGCTGGAAGTTTAGACCGTTTATCAAGTATTTGTAGTAATAGTCGGAACCGACGGGCAGTTTTCTGTCTCTTCAGTCTTGTATGAGGATTCCAAGCTAGTCGTTTGACCAGATGAAGTTCTAAAAATGGATCTGTTCGAAAGGAATAAGTGGGGTATTGATAAAAAATATTGTGGAGCAGGAAGTCATGGGTTTGCGATGATGCGTAGAGGTGATTTATTTTTATTCTTCAATTTTGACACCATTCTTCAAGGGTTGTGATGTAGGATTGGAAGGTTTGGAATACAATGGAAGGAGGTATCATCGACATACGTGCTGAGGATAGTGTTACAATAGGTTTGGATAGTAGCTGTAAAAACTGAATAAGGGATAGGACAAGGATACTATCCTGAGGTACACCAGCAGAGCAAGAAAAGTGGGACGAATAAGACTGCTGTTGTAATTTACTTTAAATAATATGTCAAAGAGATAGAAACACATGATGAGGAATTTTATAGGCAGTTGGAATTGACGGATCTTATATAGTTACTGGTAACCGAACCCATAAAAAATAATATTATATTTATAAGGAATATCGTTAATTTTTAGTTTGTAAATTCTTTATTGCAGCAGACGTTTCTTGCTAAAATAAGTACATCTTTTATTTTTTCAACATTTTACAATACGTAATTTTTCCATCCACAGCTTAACCTATCATTTCGTCCAGCACAAAAATTTTTTGTTCAGACTCAAGTGAAACTTATATTCAAGTCGATAAGTTATAAAAATCAAACGTTAAATAAATAATAAGTGGATATCACATGCAGATATTTTTTTTATGTTGGACGAATCCTCTGAACCTGTCATAAGCTGTGGATACAAAAAACCTCCAATACCTGGTTTCAACGCAAAACTTCTGCCATAATAAAGAATTTAAGATTTTATTTTTTATAATCCCCTTTCTGGTTACTTCTGATACACAAGGGGGGAAGGGGAGCTTTTTTATATGGTCCTACCGTATTCTAACTACGGTGGGGGGTCAAGTTTTCATTTTATGGGACCGCCACAGAAATAAAAGTTGACAATCCAGCCTGGATTCGAACCGGCGCTTGGAAGTTACCATGGCTACAAGCGGTCCAAGAATTTAAGAAGTAAAAAAGATTTTAGTTTGATATTGAAATAATATAATTAATATAGCAATAACTCATTTAGTCATTCATTCCCATAGAGAATGATTAATAATGACTTATTTGCAATATCAATTGAAACATTTACCTAATATGGGTAAATGTCTAATTAATCAGTATGGAAGAATTATAAAGTTTCTTGTAGTTGATATGAGTTTTGGACAATCATGAAAATACCACAAATGTGTTCGTTGCTAAGTTAGGAGAAAGAGACATCCGAAATTTCTTTAGGGCTAAAGGGTATTCAACGATATCAAATATACTCTTGATATTTACAAGTAGATAAAAAATGCTTTAGACTCAGGCAAATGGTGGGATGGTAACCATCTACTTAACCAATAAGATGCCCGGATATTTTGACTTATTGTCTTGCTAAGAGGTCTGAACTGATATACCTTGCACTAGAGCCAATCTGTAGTGTTCGCCCTCAGTTTGTTCTAAAGCCGAATGAAAGTAGCCGTATATAGAAAGATTGAACTCTACTGAAGGAACATTAAGAACCAGAGACAGTAAAATGTTTATAGAGAAGTGCATTGCTTCTGCAACTTGTTATTCTGTTATCTCCTCCACTCACTCATCCATTTAATGGTATGACAAGACTGCATTCTGGACGCTGTTAGCTGCGTAGACACCTCTTAAGCATGAGGTTGGCTAATTAGACATTTCTTCAACATGAGTTTGACAAGGAGTAAGATCACTAATCTCATAATATTTAGTGATGCATTAGCTAGAACGGTATTCCCATTTCGGCCATGACCCAAGCTGTGTGAATTTATCGACCCACATAATATGTGTAAATTTGCAAAGGTAATCGGCCTGTTTTGACATTGTAATGGGACATTGCTCACGATCATGAGGTCATAGTGCTTATGGTCTGGGGAAAAAAGAAAATAATTTCATTTTTTATTATCAACTGGGGAACTAAATTTAAAGATTTTAAGAACTAATTTCAAAGTTGATTTCTAAAATATCCATAATTGTTTAAACAATTACAGAGCTCTGCTTTATTTTTTTTAAGTGATATAAAATACATGGATATTAAATCCTTTATACAAAATATATCGATGTCCTTTCAGTAAATCCGTATTGACACTGTAACCATATACTATTCAACTTTTTAAATATCTTTTTGCCGTCTGGAGCAAAACGTTCTGTACTCCTATTATTCGGTCATTGTAATATTTATTGAAAACCTATGTGCAATATTCAGTGCTTCATATTACGGTAGAAACGAAAACTCAACATCCCATATGTCCATTAAGTTATTCCATCCAGATCGCTAAAACTTCATTTCATTCAACACCCTCTTTCCTATAATCCTCCTCGAAGGTTGATACATTTTGTGAATTTGCTGATGGAGTCCCAACAATGTTCTAGCTCTTTCATTCAAGTACTCAGCGTATACAGTTTCAAAAGCAAGTCTCCGCAGAATTTCAATTTCAGTGACGTGGCTGGGACAGATGGGCAGGGATTTCTTAGAGCCATTTATAACATAGCTGCGAATATATTTTTAGTTTATTTTTACTCAAATTAAATTTCTTCATCTTGTACAGGAGTACATAGTAGAGGAGATGCATATAAAACAAAAAAACAGAAAACAGTAACTTTTTTTTTTTTTTTTTTAACCGTATAGTTTACGTAATTTTTTTTATTGTTATAATTGTTTATTTTATGTTAGTACTATTTTATTTCTTCTTAAATTTTCTTTTCACTTGTTTTTTACATAATATTTACCCTACCTTAATTTACCTTTGTGTATCTTATTATTTTAATATTTAAAAATGTTCTTGAAGATGGCCTCGTGACCTTATATTGTAAACTGTTTTAGAGTTCTACTACTGGGTAGTTTCTCTACATCCTGTATCATATCATATGTCATTATGATCAAATTTACTGGTTGTATTTTTTTATACAGTTGTAAATATCAACAAATAAATAAAATTAAAAAAAAAAAAATGTTCTTAGTTGTTTTTGTATCTTTTTAGCTCTGATGAAACTAAAAAGTGTGGCGAAACGTCATATAATTTTTGTTCTTTTTGACCACTACTATGACCATCTTCTTCATATTTGAAATTATACGGTCAAATATTTATTAATATTATATTTTATTATTTTTACTATTTTAGTATATTAATAACATTGTTGAAAATCATAAAACGTTTTTGTTTTAAATCATGTTATTTTTATAAATAATTTTATTTTTTATTTAATAATATTTTCAACTGTATTTTCCTAAAAATGCATCCAGTAAATTCTATGTAAGATTACAATAATATGATATAAGCATGTAGAGAAACTACCCATTGGTAGCACTCTAATAACTCTCGTAGCCATCTTCTTTTCAGGCGCCTCGGAGAATTTCTAGGAGTGGAAGAGGAGTGGGTTTCGGTGATTAGGGAGTTTATAATAGAAGGATTTATATCTGGTTCGGTTTAGATCGATTGCACATGGAACATTAAGGTCTTTACAGATGATTTTATTTGTGACAAATTAAGGAGTATTGAGGTTTTTACGATGTATTTTGGGTTGTAGGGATTGGATACGAGAGGAAATCGATGGTTTAGTGGAGCCCTAAAGGTCAACTCTGTATGTCCAGATTGGCTATTGTAGTCAATTAAATTAGTCTTTTGTAGAGAATTGGGTTTCCTATCTTTTCAGTCTGGTGTTTATCCAAATGTAGCCCAAGTCAGCGGATATGTTTGACAGGAGTTAAGGAAGCATTATTAAAGAATATTATAGGGCAGTTAGGATTACGAGGAAGGGTAAAGATGATTTAATGGCATTTGGTGGGAATTATTTTTATCCTCCAATTTCGACACCATTTTTCGAGCGTGGTAATATGGGATTGGAAAGTTTGGGATGCAATTAAAGGGTTATTATTTACTGTGAGCATACATCGGAATACGTGGTGAGGATAGTGTTAGGATTCGTTGGGATGATAGCTGTGTAGAGGATGGGACCGAGGATGCTACCTTGAAGAACACCAACGAACTGATAGAAAATATAATATTAAATATATAATTTGTAAATAAAGACACTTTTTCTATTCTACCACTCTACTTGCATTTATTACTAAAATAGAACGTTTTTGAAAACTGAATCCAGAATTAAAAAATAGTTAGTTTAAGTCTTCACGTTAAATACGTCATAAAATTTAGGCATTAAAATTATTTCAAAACAACATTCATATTCTGAACATTATTATTACTTAAAAAAATCCTAAAATTCGCTTATCATATGACAAAAAAACCATGGTAAGAGACCTCTATTAAAGAGAATAGGGTCCAATTACAAGCCCTTAAAGAGATCGGCTGAGAGAATTTCAAATTGTGCTGAAATTGAACGTCTATTAGCCGGCAAGTATACTGAGGAGCCACGGTGAGATTTTATCATTGCATTACCGGAACATAAAGACGTAGGACAATAAAGGGAATAATATTTTTTACAATCAAACTGAGGCTGTTTGGTATTTGGGTCACGCTCGGCTACCTTTTGTCTTCAACGGCCAGCACATTTCTTTTCCCCTACCAGAATCTAAATTAACAAAGAGCATCTCATTTTTGTCTCTCGAAAATCTACAGTTCCTGAGGACTATTTCACGGCTTGCACTGGACGCAATAACTGGCTAATGAGTTTCATGAACATCCTATTTTTAATGATATGTTCCTTTTTATAATATTTTTTAAACAATTTTAAACAACGGAAATATATATTTTAAAGTTCAATAAGTCCGATGGACCAATTCTCACAAAAAGAACTTCTTGAAGAAAGAACGACTAAAATTAACGTTATGATTATTCATGAAAAGATTTCTTTTACTCACTTAACAAAATAAAAAATAAAATCAAGCATCTACGATTAAAAAAACAAAACAAAACCTTTCCTCGCTCTAACTAGGTCCATATTATGCTAACCCCTTTCCTTAAAGCCCATAGATTCTTATGTATTAGTTGTTCAATTTTTGGGGACTTTAAATGCTAAAGTACACACAGTATTATTATTTTTTTTTTTTTTTTTTTTAAATTGAACAAATTAATGACAAGTAGTAAAAAAAAAACATACCGAAGTATATTAACGTGTATTAAAGATAAAAAATTATGAAAATTTCCTTAATATTTTTTATTTCTTGAACATAATTATATGTATTTCGTATATCCTACGGTAATTATTAGGATCTATCTACATTTTACTTCTATATTTTAAATTGCATACTAGATTATGTAATATTAAGTTCTATTTATAATTTAATTTTACTGATTATGTGTGTGTATATATATATATATATCATTTTAAATTAAATATTAGTTAATACATAATACTTAGTTTTTTTTTTCAAAATTTAATAAAAAAAGTCAGAATACATTGGTCAACCTTTTGTGTCAATTACAAATGCCATAATTTTAACATGCCTTATGGTTAGTCAGCTCCTTTAAAACTTTTAAAATATTTATTAGTTCCAAAGAAACTTAATTTTAGTCCCTCTGTAATTCTTGACATTGATAACACATACAGGACTCTAAATAAATTCAACATGTTGCGTTTTCTTATACACGTTTCTTTATCAGCTTCACACTCTAAAAATATTTTTCTAACGTAATATTCATGGATCATTTAATCGGTATCAAAATAAAACATAATATCTAGAAGATTGGAAAAAATGTATATTTAGAAAATTAATATTGAGCCAATCTAGAAGGATGTACTGCGAGGGAAAAAAAGTAATAAATTTCTTGCTGATTAAATTTCTTTATCCTGGCTTCGTCCTAAAAAAAAAAAAAAACTTATTCCTTGGATTTTTTAAAATTAATTATTTATCACAGATTATCTTAGCTGAAACTCAAATATCGTTCACCTTTCACATAATGGTTTAGATTAAATGCTGAGATGATATTAACAGTCAATAAAATTTTGTTTTTCAACTTTAGTGTATATTATTGAAAAATAAACAATTATTTACTTTAAAAAAATATTATAGTTGTGGACTTTCACCGAGAATAACAAAAAAACAATGTTCGAAACCGAAAACTAATTTGTCATATAAATGAAGATGTCGGTATTAAAGAGGGTGGCTTTGTGCCAAGAAACTGAACGACAGCCTATTTTCCAGGAGGATAACCATTGCCAGGTAGCTTGGTGATAATAGGCACAAAGTGCATCTTAGTTCAATGCCAACTTTTAAACCAAGATTCCACAGTGACAGTGATAGTAATAGTGACAGCTATCGCAGTCGCTACTATTGTTAAATCATTTGCCATCGTGACAGTATTGTCGTACTATCAGGATTTGCTTGAAAGTGGATAGTACTATCAATTATCTGCGCATGCGCGACAAGTGACTAGCACTGTAAAACCTTAGAACTTATTTTTGAACCTACCCAGTTCCTTACAGTGTTGGGACAGCCTTGTTCAATTTCTTAAAACCTTTTCTATCCGTGGCCAGCCTCTTGACTTTGTCTAGGTTGACACCTCTGTTCCTTGCCAGATCCGATATGAGTTTCTCCCACTTATTCCTCGGCCGTCCGTGTGGTCGTTTGCTTCCAATATAAGTTTTGAGAATCTATTGATCAGCATTCTTTGTACTTGGCCGTATTAGGTTACTTCTTTTTTTATGAATATTTTCAATATTTTATACTATATAATTATTTTTAACCTAATAACACTAAATTTACTTATTAACTTTAGTTTGTTATTTGGATATAGTGAAAGTTTTTTTCTTTTAATTATTATTTTTTATTATTCATTCACAAAGTTGAACTGTTAACGAGCTTCAGAATTCAGAGCTCTGGTCAAAACGTTGGAAACAAATAAATAAACTATTTTACTTTCATCTTGATCGCAGCTCTGGCCATCTACTTCAAAAACCTCTTTTTTATTTTATAAGCATGATAGAATCATAGTCGGTTAAGAAACATATGACCAGTGTATAGTACCATTCATTTACTTAATTTTTTAAACTCTTCCTCGCTCGGCTATCTTTCACAATAATTGTAGGCTAAAATAATAGGTTATACTTAATGAAACACACCATAACTATTCAGTGGTTTATAACTTCTCAATGTGTGAGTACATCCATAAGTAAAATAAAATAAAAGATAATTATAAGGAATTCATAGCATATTAGCCATTAATAAACTTGAAATTAAAACATCCCTTATATAATTGTGAAACGTTGAAGTCGTTTTTTCTATAGTTTATGAAAAGAAAATATATAAGCTGACTTGAATATTGTTTAGAATTATAAGTATATCTAGAAATGGTAAAAGTCTTTTCTAATACATGTTTTCAAAAAGAGCGCGAGGAGGAATTTTACCAATTGATACTGTACCTGTACCAATACCACTCGCTTCGACTTGTGGATTAAACAGATAAGGACCAATCCCCAGGGAAGAGTTTTATCTCTACTCCGGTGGTGTCCCGCTAAGCCGCCCTGAATTATACACTCTTGGATATGGTGATGATATCGCTTTCCTTCTTGAGTCAAGTTTAAAACCACTATTTTAGACTTTTCGAAGAAGGCTTTCCAGATAACTAAAAAATATTTTAGTTGCAGAGTATTTGTAAAATTCACAACTTTAGCATACTACTAACAGTTTTTTCCTTATATTATATTTACTAAATGATTTTTTAAAAAATGAGACGTATCTAGAATAGTATCAGTATTAAAGAACAAAAGTCAGCGTTTTTTAATTTTATCAGTTAGAGTTTAAGATCGACTAATCCAGCTGCTTATTATTATAAATGAATTTCCATAGCTTGCTAGATAAGCGGTTTTTTTTTTATTTTTTTGGGGGGGGCATACAAATAATATCTCAATAATTTGAAAATGTTAGAGTAGACCCACCCTTATGTAGTTTTTTTACTCCTTTTTTTTTCATGTCAGCGTCTGAATTTCTAACTCCATTTGTTGAGGTTGAGGTTGAGAATGATAGCATAAAATGAGATATAATCACAATTTACTCACAAGAGTTATTGAATAAATCTCACTCACTCACTCAATGTTGGGCACTACAGTCCTTGTAGGACCTGGGCCTCTGCCACCACTCTTTCCCATGCCTCGCGGTCTCCAGCGAGACTCCTCCAATTTTCAAATCCCATTTCTCTCAAATCGTCCTCCAAATCATCTAGCCACCGGTGCCTGGATCTGCCCCTTTATCTTTTTCCTTCTGGTCCACCATTTAGGTAGCCTGCAGGGCTCCATCCTTTCCACATGTCCCAACCATCTTAGCCTGCTTTTCTTAATAACACAGAGGAAAACAGGCTCTCCATACAATTCCTTTATTTCGTCATTGCTTCTGATTCTCCACCTGTGCTCCTCTTTAACGGCTCCAAAGATTTTTCTTAGGACTCTTCTCTCCCAAACCAGTAGAGCTCTTCTATTTTCCTTGGTTAGAGTCCATGTGTCACTACCGTACATTACCACTGGCCTAATTATTGTTTTGTACAACAAAACCTATGCTTTCCTGGAAAGACTTTTGTATCGGAGAGTTTTCTTCAGGGCATAGAAACATCTGGTTTCTGGTACCATTCTGCCTTTAATTTCTACTTCTAAATTATTGTTCTCCGTCACAACTCCTCCCAGGTACTTGAAAGCACTGCTCCTGTGAAATATGTTTTTCCCCACCTCCACAATATCTCTTCTCTCCCCGGTCTGTCTAGCAGTTTTCATATATTTAGTCTTTTCACTATTTATATTAAGTCCTGAATCCTGTGCTGCTCTCTTGAATTCTTCTACTGCACCGGCCAGTGCAGTTTTGGTTCTCCCTGTGATTACTACATCATCCGCTTAAGCCATGTGTTGTGTGAGCCTATTGTAAATGGTGTCACCCGGGTTTGTCCTTATTTTTCTAATGGCAACTTCTAGGGCGAGGTTGAACAGTACTGGATAGAATAAATAGAAGTAAGAAAATAAAGGTAGTGAACTTGGAATCAGGGACAGGTTCATTTCCATCCTTGTCCAATGTGTACCAAAATCATATTGTTCGAGTAACGTGATATATCATTGGCAATGATAGTTATACAGTCATTTGTCAAAAGTTGAGGCAAATATTTGCTAATGTTCTGCGTGTTCAAGATTCAATTGACGACACATTTTTTTTTAATTTTGAATAACCCATCAAGTTGGTACTTTATTGACCATCACCAAGGCTATCTTGCATCAATCTACTTCATAAGTAATATTTTTTTAATCTTTATTTCATTTTTCTTTTTCATTAGTGCAGTTTATTTTTGTATTATTAAAAAATAAAAAAGTCCAAAAATAATTTTAAAATCTATCTTGAAGGTAATTTCAAAGTGTGCACACCTGTATAATACCTACTGCACAGCTTATTTCTGAAGGATATTTTTTGATTGGCCGTGAAGAGGTTTCGATTCGCTGCGTTGATAGCTATTCAAGGGAGGGTCGGGGTTGCTACCTTTTTTGGTGTCAGAGTTTATTGAATCTGTTAGGGGTGAAAATTACTTATATAAGCTGTTATATTATCGACAACCTATGACAGATACTTTTATGCTGGGGATCAAACTCAATCTCAGCGACTTAATGATGTTTTTTCTTCCAATCTCCTCCGGAAGAGAATGAACCTATAAATCAGATTCTCCTCCGTGGTTTGGCGGAGTCTTTTAAAAACCGTTAGGGAAATTGTTCTACGCTCGTGGCTTCTTAAAGGATATTTGCATTTTAAGAAAATATTTTCTAGGTTATGTAAGTTGTAAGTGGTGTAATATCTATTATTAAAAAACCAAACATGTAATCATATACATTTCCTATTAAGGTTTAATTCTTGGTTGAAATGAAAAAAAAAATCATTAGGAGTTCCCGATATTTTGATTTTTTTGAAAAAAATAATTAAAATTTTCGTGGAAAAAAATCTTAATGAACCTATAAATATAATTGATTATGGTTAATGAAATTCTCTGTTTTATCTTGAGTTTTTTTTAGATCAATATTCTGTTCTCATTATTCAGTATATCGAGTTTGGTGCAGCGGAGTTGCTCAATTAATAAGAAGCTGTGCTATTTAAATAGTTCGAATTCGGCTTTGGCAGGTAATTATGTATTCTGTTACTTTAGCCGTGATTAAATCCTGTGGGTTCGGCAGCCCCCGGGTTTCTACCCTGCCTCCAAATAACCATTAATTGGAAAATAATCTGGCGGTTCAGCGTAACCGTGAACAAATCTCCTCCTTGCACAACCGTTGTTCAAGAAACACTAGTTCTTTACAAAGTACTGAGCCCCAGATCCTTCATGGGTTCATTTTATTTTTATTTTTTCAATATTGAGTTTGATTTCAATATAAATGACATCTTGGTTTTGTTTGTTGATTATTTCTTAAATTATTGAATTTAAAATACAAGGGCAAAGGAGGCAAGTGAGCAAGATAAGAAACCATGATTTGACTACGCTTCATCGTAAAATAAGTACCAGACGTTAATTTGGGGATATATTTTCTGGTTGAAGCATAGTAATAAACTCACTGTATCCCACAAACAGCCTATGAGTATGACTAAGGCACCTCTGTCAGTACCTGATACACTGGCTATTTGGCAAATAATAATCAATTCACATAATACCAATTATTTAGAGTGAGTATTTTACAATAAAGCCAACATAAATAAATAATCAAAAGATTGTTCTTTTATGATGACTTGTATATTTCATTGGCATTTTCCACTTCTAGACATTTCTGAGCACATGCCTTTGGACAGAAGCTTGTTTCTCATGGGTAAACACATCCACAAAGCAACGTTCTGTAGGCTTTGTGTTGAGCCTGTAAAGCAGAATAGACAATTGAGGCTACTGTAGATGAACAGTGAAAGCAGTCGATATCATTAAGTATTTCTGTTAACGCTAGAATAATCATCAATAACTAAATAGCACCAAATCTGTGCAGAATTAAAAAAAAAAAAGTAAAAAAAGTCGATTATAAAGATATACTTTTATTAGCTTCATATGTATTGCAATTTAATGTTATTAAATTATATCAATTATGGTCAAATATCTTTCTTTTTCATATTCTATTTCATAAGTTTGTGTCCTAAGGGATGTTATAGGGATAACTTTAGGAAAAAACAACAAAATCTTCAAAATCAGTTTATTACATATATTTCCTTATTAATATGTAATTGTAAACATACATCTGCTAATAATTAAAAAAATTAGTTTCTATCATAACTAAAAAAAAAATCATAACTAAAAAACTTAGCAAAGGTCTTTCGAATTGGTCTTTCCTATAATCCCTAAAATGTGGAAGTTTTAATAAAACAAATTAATGATCATTAAAATTCTTTAAATGAATGTTATTAAGTATTTATTCGGTCAAGTGATTTGGTTGTAATCAACCTGTTCGGTTTAATAATGATTTCAACAAACCAGCTACTAGAATAAGTATCAATAAAAAAAAAAAACACTTAAGAACTGTCAATGACCTAATGGTTATGGTTTACAACACACCACTTAAACGAATTAATATGTTATGACAGTCATTTAATGCAAATTAATGTTTTATTTTATAAACCATTTAGTTTATTAGGGCCAAATACTATAATATTTCGCTTGCAATAATTTTTGAGCTTAAGTTCAACTGGAATATTTGACTAAAATATTGTTCAAAATAATACGAATCTAGTTGAATGTTAATTTAATCTCGGAAACATTAAATTCGTGTAGTAGTAATAGAGGATGTATATATTGTAGAATGTCTGTATTTACCTCGAGGCGGTGTCTTATTGTGGCTAAGACACTTTCGGAAAAATCTGTACATTATTGAATAGGCGAGGAGGTAGGGCTGAGGCTAGCGAATCCAGACTCAGGATACAAACGACGGCGACATCAGTAAAAGTCGGCCAAAGATTGGAAAGCTTTGTCAGGGCTCGCTACACCATCTCGTCCATTTCTTACTTTTATTTTTCTCCTTTACAATAGCTCCCTGTACGACTCAATTAGTAAGGGGTGTATTAACATTACCTAAAAAAAGGAAATTTGGCGCCCAAAAGAAGGGCATTTTAAAGTCCGGTCACCACTTTGTCCAATTGACCACTTTTTCTTTAATCCACTAGACATTGCTAATATGTCGTTACTTAAGCTGTAATACTTTGAAACTAAAAAAATCACTATTATATTTGAATAATTAAAAAAAAATAATAAGAAGAAACGCATAATTCAAAAACACATCAACCATCGCTTTATATGATACTTTTATATACTTGTTCTGAATTCTTTCGAGATGTCTCTGGAATGAAATAATTTTATTTATCAATTATAATAAATTAGATACTTTGGGCCTCAACATTTGTATTAATTTATTTTATATCTCTAATGTTTCAGCCAATCTGGCCATTGTCAATAAACTCAATTTTCAATTTCTCAGGCTTACATACGATTTCTAAAATAGTAACGGGCTATTATACACAAGCCTTATTTAATATATTTATTTAACTTTTATTATCTAAATCTTTTATTATCAATTCATTTAATTAAAACTATCTCATCAACACTATACTATACCAACAGTATACTACATTCGTTCGTTCTTTCTTGTTTAACGGCGTAAAATGTATTTGGTCGTCGACACTCTTTATTTCTTATTTCTTAATTTATTTTTCTTCTTCAACTTTTTTTTTTAGCTTTATATTTACATGTTTCGGTATTATTTTTAGAATGTAGGATTATAGCACCCCCTGAGCTTAGGGGTTGAAGTCTGTGTATTTGTTTTGGAGTATGCAAATGAAATTTTTGTTCCTGAAGATCTCAAGAAAGCCAGAACGTAGAATACATTGTTTATAAATTAAAATTGAAGATTCTTAAGACGCCTGTACCCTATCGTAGATTCCAATCACATAATCCCAGATCACCAGTTTGGTTTCCGAACATCACACTCCACTATCCAGCAATGCCATCGTGTGGTTGATGTCTCGTCTTCATTGGAGCACGGAATGTACTGCTCGGGAGTTTTTTTGATATGGTCTGGGACCCAGGACTGCTATACAAGATCCGTAAATTCCTACTCCCTACATAATTCCTCATTATCCGTTCTTATCTCTCCGACAGATTATT
>NW_027109334.1:122825-164085 GCF_000696795.3 Halyomorpha halys
TATATATATATAATTTCCGGAGTTGCGATGTATCACAGCTTAAGTGAAGATGTATTAAGTCAACATGACGCAATGTTGACCATTAAATTTCGTATAATTAAATTAACTTTAGATTTACATCTTAATTAAAACAAGTTACGAAACAATAAATCAGCATTTATAAACATTAAATTATATCGGTTGTAAACAATTAATAAAACCCGTGACAATGGACAACTCTTTATTGCTCATAGGAGCGCTTGACTAATAAATCCTTTCCTAACGGCGTTTTATAATCCTCTCTCATCTCCTAACATCTTGTAAGAGGTCATCAGTACTTTCCAGGTGCCTTATTAGTTCAGTCCTGCCATGGAAATGTACATTTTACGAGGGGGCTCTTGGGATGGGGAGAGGGTTAAAAATGACACTAGTAATCTGGACGGTGGCAGTACACACATTGAATATGTAATCCGGCCAACAACACCCTTGCTCCCCCCTCCCCACCCCCGAGCACCATATCAACATAAAAAAACATGCTTTAAACCGAACCGGGGTGCCTTGTCACTGCTCCTTTGCAAGCGCTTCCAGAGAACAGTTTATGTTACAGTTAGCAGAGAGATCCCTTTATTTGAAACTTTGAATATGCCCCTGCAAATATTGTTTATCAAATTAATTATTTTATATATGCTTGTTTGAGAGTGGTTTAGTTTAATCTTAGTTTAAAAACAATTTTGATCCTTTTTTCCTCTCAACTTTTATTCTTTAAAATTTTTCCAACGGTTCGGCCCTCAGACCATTATATCCGTTGAAAACAATTATATATTTGTTTGGTGCTATAAGATTATTAATACAAATTGATAAACAATTCTTAATTTAAAAACAATTTTGATCCTTTTTTTCTCTCAACTTTTATCTTTGAAATTTTTCCAACGTTTCGGCCCTCAGGCCATTCTCAAGGATACCACCTTTAATATTGATGTCATTTCTTTTTTAAATCTTAAAATTGCAAGCTAATTGCCCTTGTCCCATATAACTTTATCTAAAAAAATTATATCTTAGATTTAAAACCTTTTTTATAAAACACTTTCCTTTCTTCCTTCACTTACATTTACAACTTAAAAACAGAACCTACCTTCTGTACACTTCTACCAAGGAAAGTGTTTTGTAAAAAAGGTTTTAAATCTAAGATATAATTTTTTTAGAAAAACTTATGTAGGACCTGCATAAGTATGTAGGACCGGCAATTAGCCTGCAATTTTAAAATTTAAAAAAGAAATGACATCAATATTGAAGGTGGTATCCTTGAGAATGGCCTGAGGGCCGAAATGTTGAAAAAATTTTAAAGATAAAAGTTGAGAGAAAAAAAGGATCAAAATTGTTTTTAAATTAAGAATTGTTTATCAATTTGTATTAATAATCTTATAGTACCAAAAAAATATATTATTTTTTTTCAACGGATATCTTAAGTTCCAGTTCGAGCCACTAAAAGTCACCATCACTGAATTGGTGCAATTTATTAATTGTACAAGTTTTTGAAAAATATTGGCAGATTTATATAAATATATAATAGTTTATCGTTTTGAAAGCCCTCAGAAAGCTTTCAAAAGATTTTGAATTTAAATGCATTGAAAAATAATTCCTTTAATCCTTAACTATTTACTTTGTGCTATTATACCACGACACAGTTTTTTTTTTTTTGTTTTAAGTGAAGGACATCTTTTTTTTCTCATTTCAACTGTTTTCTTCTGTTTTGTTATGTACTTTCCTTTAGCAAACATCTGTTTTTAAATCTCTTTTTGGAGGTCAGGTCAATTTACTCTTTTTCTTTAATCCATTAGAAACTACTTATATTCCACCATCTCTGAATCGGTGCAATTTATTAATTGGACAAGTTTTTTTTTAAATATTGGCTAATTTATTTTTAAAAAAATATAATATTTTATCGTTCTGAAAGCTCTCAGAAAGCTTTCAAAATATTTTGGATTTAAATGCTTTAAAAAATATCTCTTTGACCCTTAACTACTCACTTTATGACACAATTTTGATATTTTTTTAAGTTAAGGAGATTTCTTTTCTCATTTTAAATGTTTTCTTATCTTTTGTTATGTAATTTCCTTTAGCAAACCTCTGTTTTTAATACTTTCAAAATCTCATTAAAAAAAAAAAAGAAAGTATTTAGCTCATGGCAATAATAGGTTCTTTCAAAAATTATCATTTTTGACCCGAGATAATATTGATGCCTTACATCCCAGTGGTGTTCAGTACATTTCCACTAAATTAAAAAAAAAACAATTAAAGGTTCTCTGTTTAAGGAAAATTACAATTTTTTAATCAATTTTCGATTGAACAGATTTAGATAAAAATTCTGAATCTGTTTAGTGATAAAAATTATTAAAAAGTTGTAATTTTCCCAAAAGTAAAAAACTTTAATTGTATTGCTTGTAAAGTTTTTGGAAATGTATTTAGCACCACTATATTATTCTTTTTCAATAGATTACATTATAGATTCATATGCTAAGGGGAAAAAATATTAAAAGGCTCGACAAAATGATCAACTTCAAAGTTTAGGCCTACTTCAACGTAACAGAAATTCATCGTAATACCACAACACTGAGAAAGTATGACAGTGCTTGTTCACACACTGATAGTAAACCTAACAGCTCAACTCGTAAATAAATAATAAAAATTGATGATTAATTTCAGCAAACAGCTTCATCATTTATAACAACAAATAGTAAATACATAAGTTTTAAATTTATGTATGAGTTTGGTGTTAAGAGGTTATAAGGTGCGATAGCTCACTATGAAGGCGTTTACATATGGCTATTAGTTGCCTCGCATTTGCAGATAGTTGATATTATTGCCAACTATCAATCAAATCCTGATAGTACGACAGAAGTGTCAAAACTGTAAATTCTACAGTTTACACGATGTGACAGTTGTCACATCCTCGCTATTACTGTAACTGCTACCTTAGCTTAATTACAGTGTTGGTTAAGTAACAAGAATATGGAGCTTAGCTATAACATATAACTTACTAAATGTGATTTGAGGTATTCAAAAGCAATAATTTCTAATCCCAAAAATACGGCCGAAGAAACTCTTAAAACTCCAGAGCATCAGTTGATTTTAGATCATTTCAAAAATAGATTTTAAAAGCCCACTAACCCTCTGGCTCTAAAACTAAAACATTCTGTATTATTAAAAGACCGAGGGGTGTCCGAGATTAGTCCTCAGGAGTCAGTAGGAAGATAAAGTTGCTTTTGTCCCACAAAAGACACAAAATATAACATGATGTGCGAAGCACAACAAAAATCTTTGTAAAATACATTCATATAACTATGATACGAGTAAAACTTTTACCAATAAAATATTTGATTCATTTGACCATAAACCCTGAATTTATTAATATTTTTTTTTTATCAAGTCATATAGACCCGAAGTGACTGTAAGTGAACCAGAATATAATTGGTTAGATAAGGTTTAAAATGAAAGTACTATCCCCTGACCAACAGTAGAACAAGAAGGTAGTGTAGACACCACACACCCTCAACTACCAGGTTTTTCCTTCAAACTATTAGAAAGCACGGTTGACATCAGTTTAGAGAATGTCTTTGCCATAAGAGAGTCAAACGAGGAAACGAAAAATAACTTTTCTACTTGCCGGACTCAGGTCCAGGTTCAGACCTGGTCCAAAGAGTTATTTTTTCAATAATATAAATCAAGTTAATCATGTTCTTTCAATATAAATATTCTTTCAATACGTTTTTAAAAATATTAGAAAATTTTAATATTACAAAACTGTTATGAAGTACTACGTATAAGATATTAAAAAGAGATGCTAAACGCAGTAAATAAAAATAACGTCGATTCAATAAATTCAAATAAATTTTTTACAAGAACTGATTAGAAAGCCAGCCAGGCTCTAGCAACGCTTTAGCGGGCTTCTTCAGTTACGGAAGCACACTACATGATGGATGAGAATATTATTAAAGGTGGCGTAGATGTTATTAGGCCTACAATATATTGCTCTGGAAAACAAATAATCATATTTCGAAGAACCTACAGCACTACTACTGTATACCATTTCATAGGCACTCCTATACAATAAAATATTAGTGTGGATAATTAAATTTTGAATAATTTATTATTAAATAAAATAACTTTAAATTTAATATGAAGTATAAAGTAATATCTGCTACGACTATTGACGTAATTATGTAAGTTTTATCTGTCTTTTGAAGATCATGCCTGAGCAGGGGATCTCCGGGAAGTTGCTATGAATGACAAAAGCTTGCACGGATGATTCTAAAAACAGATTCCTAATACAAGGAGAAGTATCTGCCTTTGAAGTCAGATCAAGTCTGATACAAGAAGATAGACTCTCATCAATGCTGGTCAACATTGCCCTACGAAAAAAGATCAGAGGAAAATGGTGGGGTGCGCTTCGGAATGAAACATAAAATTCTTGTGTAAGCGGACGACATTCTGGTCCTAGAATATAACTGAAATAGCATCGAAAGTCTCTAATAGGAGAAGCAGAGGAAAACAGTTTGAAAGTTAACGAAGATAAAGCAATTTACAAGACCATTCTGAAATCAATCAGAACTTTCGGATTTGAACTATTGGGTATTGCTATATTTTCAGGCATACTTATCAAATCCTTCGGACAATAGTCAATGTTCCATATTGTGTTACAAAAAAACAAAAACATAACGGTCATTTTTCATGAATTTTCATCTAAACTTCCAAACTTTCTCTAAAACCTTGCTAATCGTGGTTTTCAATAACAAAGATGGTGTTGGGAACCACTGCGATCTCCTGAATCTTGCTTTATCATTCTCATGTGCTGAGGAAATCTTGGTTCAGATTCTCAAGGCAGCTTGTTAACATTTTTCCCAGGAGGGGTTAGATTCTTTAAACCGAGGACTGTATTAATCAAGAGAGGTTCTAACCAGTTTTAAGGACAGTGGGCAATCAATAAAACTTCAACCAATGCAAGAATAATCCATCCCAAAGCAAATATTGAAATTATCCTACTTGTCTTATTTTAATTATCCCATAAAAACAAATTAGGCCCCGCGTTCTCGTTCCAGATTAAATAGTGTGTTTTAATTTCCTTTTTTTTTTCCATCCTGTAAAAATGATATGTGTTGAAAAGCTTAACAAACATTGAAAAATATTGTTAATCTAATATTTGATAACTTTTATTTCATGAAGTACGCCTAAAAAGGTAAGTATTAAAACAAATTGTATTTACATTTTTATAATTACAATCACGAGTTAATCTACATCCCCCAAGATTTAACATTTTAAAATTCATTAGAAGATGATTAGTTGGCAGTATGTCTCACCCGACTGTGCTAAATGTTTTAATGTTAATTAAAAATTAAAAATTAAATTGTATGCCTAATATTTATTACAGTATGTTTTCTTTATATTTATATGTGTAAATCCTAATTCTATTTTATTATTAATTTACTCTACTCATTTATAATTTTCAAATATTTTTTATTTTTGTAGTCTACTTAATTTGCACTATATTTCATGTCATTTTATATTCTTACTCTGTTTTCAATATTTTTAGTTTTTTGTATATTAAAATAAATCCCAGCAAATCACCTTTACCCTTCGTAGTAAACCTACCGACTGTTATACAGTTTCCTTTAATAATGTTACTCTTACCCCTGTCGAACAGATCAACTACCTTGGACTACATCTGGACAAACGATTGACATGGAATCCTCACACAAGAATGAAAAGGCAGGAAACTGCACGTCGATTTCGACTATTACATCACTTACTGGACAAACGGCCTAAACATCCAATTCATACAAAAGACTGATCTATATCACTGTAATAAGGCCAATCTAGAGTACGGAGTTGAGCTTTGGGGTTCCACTAAACCATCCAATTCCTCTCGTATCCAACCGTTAAAATCCAAAATCCTTCGTAGAATCCTCAATGCTCCTTGGTCACAAATATCATCATAAAAATCATACATAAAGACCTTACTGTTCCACATCTAGCCGATCTAGCCCGAACCAGATATCATTCCTTCCATATTAAACTCTCTAACCACCCAAACTCATTAGTTTCTAACCTTTCTTCCTCTTCCATTCCTGACAATCCTCTGAGGCACCTGAAAAGAAGATGGCCACGAGGCTGGCTATTGTAAAACGACATTAGAGTGCTTGCAGAGTAGTTTCTCTACACGCCTGTATCATTCCATTTTGATTTTACATTAAATTTATTTAATGTGTTTGTATGTAATACAGTTATGGATAGCAATAAATTAAAAGTTTTTTTTGTATTGTTTTTAGCTTTGATGAAGCCCTACGATGAGGGGCAAAATGTAAGTGCAGTCTAGTTTGCTTTTTTTACCACCGCCAGGAACATCTTGCTTTATTTTAAAATTCGATTAATAAAAATTAATATTTGCGTGTATTAATTTCTTAGTAAATCATAAAATAAAGGAAACCTGTAAGGGTATTTTTATAAATATAATAAAGAAGAACTTCGTTAAGAGAAACATCCCCTCCCTAAGTACATATTAGGTTGAGGCTCAATTGTTTTTTTCTTTTTCCGGAAATTGGTTTTATTTCATTTAGGAAGAGACTTGAGCTTGTTAGGGACAAGTTGCAAACTTAGGAGAAGACTCGTTCAGTAAGTGAGAACTTTAAATAAGTTATAGGCTTTGTCAAGTGGGAGCACTCGGCAAATCAGTTCCACAATGGCCATCAATCTTCCCTTCTTTCTTCCTCTGATTCTTTACAGACTTAGTAAGATCTGCATCTGAACATTTTGTAAGGCTACATCTATCACGGGCTCTAATTGATTCAGGCTTACCATTTGCAACCATTAGTCAAAATATTTAGTACAATAACTGTATAAATTGAAACATTAGAATTTGAGTCAATAATTAGCAATTTTATTGTTGATTATTATGAAAAACTATATATCATATACCATTGAACGTACAGATATCTTTAAGCAATCAAATTAAATATAGTTTAATGTACTATAAAGTAGCTTATAACGTTTATCTTCGTAGTGGCAGTAGTTTTTATGATATTTCCATATTTTTTTTATTTTATTCCAGATCGGACTGGTGGGCCTTACATGGTTGATATAACCGTTCCCCATTATATATATTTAAATGTTGATTATGGGGGGGGGGGGGTATAGTCTCGTACAAAAGAAACCCCTAACTATATACAATGTTGTAATTAAAAGAAAAAGAAAAGATAAAAATAAATAGGTAAGAATAATGCTTCTTAATAAAAGAGAAAAGTAAAATTAATAACAAAAAATAACGATATCTGTAGACAAAACAAGCAATATCCCTCTAATGGTGAAAAGAAACAAGTTAATTTGAAAATGGGACGAGAGAAGAAAAGAGAAAAAAAAAATGAATAAATAAAATGAGTAATAATAATAAGTAAAATAGAGGTAGTGTGACTATGAATTAATTTTATATTTATTAAAATTTATAACAGAATGTCCTGCAGCAGGTTTCCCAGGTTGTAGGCCACTGATTCTTAAACTGTCGGAAACTGGGAGTGGAACTTCATGAACCGTTTTTTGATGTAATCCTCTATTGACTCCTTCTGTAATTCGATGCAATTGGCTATTTCTTATGAACCAAGGAGCATTAACTGCTATAAGTAAAAATAATAATAAGTAAAATAGAGGTAGTGTGACTATGAATTAATTTTATATTTATTAAAATTTATAACAGAATGTCCTGCAGCAGGTTTCCCAGGTTGTAGGCCATTGCTTCTTAAACTGTCGGAAACTGGGATTGGAACTTCATGAACCGTTTTTTGATATAATCCTCTATTGACTCCATCTGTAATTCGATGCAATTGGCTATTTCTTATGAACCAAGGAGCATTAATTGCTATAAGTAAAAATAATAATAAGTAAAATATAGGTGGTGTAAGTTAATTAATAAATATAGAATTTATAACAGAATGTCCTGCAGCAGCCTGGGCTTCAGTCTTCGGGTATATTTGCATATGAATTTTGTCCTAACGACTAGAAATAAATTGATTTTTGCAAATATTATTAAAACTATAACTCCTACGAAGATAAACGCCATAAATTACTTTGTAATACATTAACTTTATACTAGGTTTAACTTGAGTGCTAATGTACGTAATATCTGTACATCTCATGGATCCTGAGATATAGATTTCACACAGTAAATTCACAAACTACTAATTTTTCAGTACAATTTTTTATGAAATGTTGCTTTAAAAAAAAATGCGTCTCGGGAGCTATTGAACTATACACCGCACAATTAGAGGGCACATTTTAGTAAATTTACTTTACATCAGATGATGTTCTATTTAGGTTTTCTATTGTTGTATGATGTTTTAACGATATGCAGCTCCCAATGAAGTTTTTTTTAAAACTTTTTGTCACCATTTTTTATTCCCCCTGAGTATACTTGGCAGACTCATCAGTTTTGACTAGTAATTACAAATCTTTTTCATTACAGTAACCCGAAATTGGGGTGAAATGACTGATTTTTTTCTCCTCTTGAGACCTTGTAATATTATTGTTTCAATACTTGTATGGAAGTTCTTTTTTTTTTTTTAACAAAACCTATAAAAGGAGGTGATTTGTTCTGAGCCACGATTAACCGCTCGGTTTTTCTCCAATTAAGGATACTAACTTTATAGAGACTGGTTGTGGGTATCGAGCCCACTGAGTTGACTTACGGCAATAATAGCAGAATAATTAATTATCAACACAACCGGGTTTGAACTCGGGTTAGTGGTAATTGTGTCTTACTCTCAAAGCTACTTTGCTCCCAATATGCAATTTAGTTTAATAAAGAAATGAGTTATCCCTTAAGGTGGATTTACATCGAAGATAACAATGCTAAAAACATATGTTATTAACATTTTTATTAGAAATAACAATGTTAGCGATATCCACTGGTGTAAACGGTAGGCATAAAAATGTTAATAACATAAATGTTATTAGCATATTGCTTATAACAGTGTTACTGGTAACGTTTCGGTATAAACACACCTTCATGGCTCAGACCCATAAGTCTGTCCTTTCGCTATAAACCGCACCTCTACACAAACCACCTTCTCGTAACCATAAACTTCACAACGACTTTTAATAAGAAAATTACTTGGGGTATATAATGAAATTATGCGTACCTAGCCAATTTAATAAAGAGTACATTCCATAAATAGATACTCATATCTGTTTTTATAGCACTTAATCATACCTTTTAGAGTTTTATAAAAAATTAATCCAATGAAAATGAAATAGAAATATTACAAAAGTTGAAACTATTTTAATAAATAATTCAAATTGTATCCATTATAGTCTCAAAACCTTTTATTTCTCTTATAAGTCCGACGTTTCGGCCAATCCGGCCATCTTCAGGGACAATCTACTTAATTCAGCTTTGAAACTATATAATTTAAATAACTCTAATTTCATCCAGGCTATTCTGCCCAGGTCAAAAACATCAATTTCTAATTAGTTAATATCACTTAAAACAAAGTCAAAATCATTTATCAGCAGACACTATTCCTTAAACTTTTATCACAACAAAAACAAGAATTGTTGCTGATAAATGATTTTGACTTTGTTTTAAGTGATATTTGACTAATTAGAAATTGATGTTTTTGACCTGGGGAGAATAGCCTGCATGAAGTTAGAGTGTTTAGTACAAAGGATTGTTTTCTTTAAATTTAATAAACTTTTTTGTATGATATTTTTGGTTTTTTGTGACAATTGATCAATGGCAAAGTGTTTTCAACGCAGTTTTCACGTCAGAACACTTCACAATATTTTGATATTTCAATATCTGAAATTTGTATATTGACAAAATTTTTTTTAAAAAACTATCTAACGCTATCGTGACTGATTTCACAACGCGTAGAAGGGTTTGTTTCGCCATTTCTTGTGAAAATTCACCAAATTTATAGTTACACTTTAAAAAAAAAATAACATACTCGTACAATCATACAATTACCAAAATACAATATGATTTTAGGAGGTGTCTACTGGATATGTTTGGCATAGCTACTGAAAATTTCAAAGAAAACTAATTCCGGATCTTTTTGTAAACTAGAAAAAATCTCATAGCAGTAAAAACTACCTTGGCTACAGGTAGACACAAAATATTAAATATCTCCTAATAAGAAATGTAAGGTATCCATTATCCATAGACCATTTGACTTTTTTTTATAGATTAGTGGGCTTCAACATCTAATATAATAATGTAATGAACTATTCAACATTCAAGATAAAAAAATATTACGGGAACACGGCTTAACTTCAGGATTCAAGTAATAACAAAAATGTTTCTTAACTTTTTTATAATTATTTATTGAAATTTACAACTGTATTGAATAAATTTTAAACTAGTGAATGTGATATGAGTTATAATGGCACGATACAGTCTTTGGTGAATCTACCTATTGGTAGGACGCTGATAACATTTCTGAACTAGAAAGTCGAGCTCCTTGTAGATAATTTTATTTGTAATGGAGCATTTAAGATTTTATGAAAGATTTGGGATTGTAAGGATTGGATACGATTGGAGAGGAATTCGATGGTTCTAGCAAAGCCCGAAATCTTAACTCTTGAAATACAATTTAGTCTAATTATGGTCATGTAAATAATTCTTTTTTTAATTAATTGGAAGTTTAGACAGCTTGTCAATGAGAGTTGTAATAGTAACGATTCCAAGCTAGTTGGTTTTCCAGATGTAGTGGTATGAGTCGTGGTACGACGAATGGTATGAGCGATTAGATGAGATTTATTGGAATTTTGTCCACTTGTGAAATTATTTTTCAAGGGTTGTGATATGTTGTTGAAGAGTTTGGGATACCATTGATGGGTTATTATTCACTGATAGCAGACATGTTTCAATGGTCCTTTAGCTAAAATATAACGACTCACTTAAATTAACAGAATTAAGGGTTAATTCTAATTCACCCATAAATGAAGGGTAAGAATATAGAATTTTGTAAAGTGTCTATATGCATGCATCCTTAATTATTCGGTTTTATGGAATAACAGTATGGTGTTCATCACACATTAGGCAAATACCCCTATAACGGGCCACTTTCACCACATTGCAATATCTTGGTCAATATGATGAAACGTTTATAACAGATTAGTTCTTTTGTTGGAACGCTCCTGAACTAAGTAACACCATTTGGCGTATTGAGTATTTATTATAATCTTCTTAATTTTAATAATGTATATAATTACTATATACATAATATAAGCCCAAATATAGGTTCCTAAAATATATGAATTGTAGTTGAGAAGAGTCTTTCCATGAGAATAGCAGTGTGGCAGTGTGACAGTGTGGGAGGTTAGGTAACTATTACTCTTTGCAACGCCTGTTCTTCCTCCACTGGAGGCGACAACATTAGCAGAACCCCAAGTGAATGATAGTCCCCTCCTGTCTTTTCAACCCTAATCCTCTCATCAATGTAATGTAAGTCACTCACGCAATAACACAATCCGGAATCTCCAGGAGAGAAGGGTGTTAAGAGAAAACAAATAAATTTGATACATTTATCGTTCACTTTCTATATCATTATTGAAATAAAAAGACCAATTTGAAATACAAACTACAGAACTGTGTTCCAAAAAAACAAACTAATTCCTCTATATTTCAATATTTTTATTTCATATATATTAAATGTTTAACGATTTTCTTATATACACAATAAATACTGTTAAACTATAATCACAATGTGTATTATGTAAATAAGAAAATTTTCAAACATTTAATAATGATGCAATAAGAATATAAATATTTATTATTCACTTGGGCAATTATCCTGCAACAGAAATAACACATTTTTAACAAGTTGAACAAATCAACTGTAAGGTATCTCCTTGATAATGGCCAGGCTCTAACTTCAGAAAAAAATAAACAAAGTTGAGAGATAAGGACCGAAAGATATTTGTATTTTAACTGAAGTTCTGAACCCTTCTCAAACATAAAACTAATTGATAAACAAAAAATCAGTATTTTTAAACAATCATTAAAATATTCAACGTAATTAATTTCTAATAATTGAAAAAATGGTTCTACGCCATATTTATTATACTTCATATCAAAATTTGTTGAATAACTTATTGTTGGTTTCATTTTACTTATTATACTTCGATCCAGGATACTTGTATCATATAATGAGAAATACAAAGTAGGGCACGCAACTATTAATTGTCGTAAATGCTAGGTCTAGAATTTTCTATATTATTAAAAATTAAAACCTTGCTTCAAACCTGCTTAAAAATGTTAATCTTTAACAATATATACTTTTGACATTTAATATTCTAGTATCATTTAGTTAGTATATCTGTTTGTTATTTTAGTTAGAATCAATGGTACTTATTTATATTATACATATTCATTTATTTAATACCCTAGGCCCTGTTTCATAATAAAGTACAAACTAATACTATTAGTCTTGTCGATTTAACTTAATACAATTACACAGACTTGTACTTTTTAACTGTACTACTTTTTAACTCCTGTAATATCACTAATAGTCCTCCCTATTATGAAAAATATAAGTATTAGTGTAATTAACACGTTGTTTCTATACTTGTATTTTGAACTAATACTATTAGCTTTCATTATGAAACGGCCCAGATCGGCCAGGGCCCTTTTTCATAATGAAAACTAATTGTATTAGCTCATAGTACAAGTGTAGAAACTAGTGTGGTAATAATACTAATACTTATTTTTTTCATGATAGGGATGACTATTAGAGATATTACAGGAATTAATAAATACTAAAGTACAAGTTACTATTGTACAAGTCTGTGTAATTGAATTAAGATAAATCTACAAGACTAATATTATTAGTTTGTACTTTATTATGAAACAGGGCCCTAGTGGGCCTTACATGGTTAACATATGAGACACATTTTTTTAAACGATTGATTATGGGGGAGGATGGTTATAGTCTCATACAAAAGACACCCCTTACTACATTCAATGATATAAATAAAACAAAAAATAAATAGATTAAAATAATAATTCTTAGTAAAAGATAAAAGTAAAGTTAATAGCAAAAATATTGACATTTATAGATTTAACAAAATAATGAATTGACTTCTAATGGGGGGAAAAAAGGAAATTAAGATAAAATAAAATTTGACAACAATAGAACTGATAACTGGATGTTTTCCAGCAGCCTGAGCTTCAGTCTTCGGGTTGTGGTTGGGTTTCCCAAGTTGTAGGTCATTACTCCTTTAACTTTAGGTAACAGGGTGTGGAATTTCATGAACCTTTTTTTGATGTAATTCTCTATTGTCTCTGTTTGTAATGCCGGATGCAATTGGGTATTTCTTATAAATCGAGGAGCACCCACTGCAATTCTTACGACTTTATTTTGTAAAGATTGTATTTTATTTTCCTTATCAAAAAGGATGCCGCTCCCCAGACTTCACAGCCCTACACCAGCAGTGGCATGAGAATAGTTATAAAAATAAGAATAGCTGTTTCTGGTTTTATATTTAGGATAGGATATAGCATTGCTAATCTTGCGTAGGTTTGAGTTAGTTTCATGTTGATATAGTAATTTCAGGTAAGGCAGCATTCTAGATGAAGTCCCAGGTATCTTACTGATTCACTGACAGGATTGCATTTTAAATTTCTACCTAAGAGTATGGTAGGTCTAGTAGGCGTCTGAGAGAAAAAACTTTGGTACTTATAATTATCTCCACTCTACAGTAATATTTTATCTAATATTAAAACATGTTCATAGTTTTGTTATTTCCATCTATTAATATTCATTTTAAAAAGTAACCTATTAAAAAGCATTTTTTTGCATGGTTGATGAAATAACAGCAGTTGCGTCTCCTCAAGATATAAAACTTATATCAACAACGAATAAATGATGGTATTTTGTATTTGAGATGCTACAAACGAAGTTGTAGAAACAGCATCGGAATAAGAACTGATAGTTTGCTGTTTCCAAAGTTTATTAACTGCAGCTCACTTTATTTATTCATCGTATGAATTATAAAATATTGTTTAAAACATTCAGAAATGTCTCAACCAACACCGGTTGATTGGAACATTTACTTTCGTGAAGTGTAAGTATGGAAAAGTGAAAAAAAATCAAACTTTTATTAGAAGAAACAGTAAATTTGTGGAAATAGACGGAAATGTATTTACGAAAAGTTTAACTTATAATACTGATACGAATCCATATTGTTAGAAATAATCGAAAGAAGTCTTTTTCGAGTAGTGTAATTGTATCAGATTCATGAGAAGGATAAATGAATTTATACAGGATGGGCTACAAAACATCAAACATCAAAAACTTTTTTGGTCAAAAGCCATTAGCGAATGTGCAAAGAATCGAAATATTATGTAGATTAGCTAAAAAAGAGGAAAAAATCAGAATTTCCCAGCATCTCATTCGGCAGAATAAATAAAAATTAGTTTGGTCTACATAAACACGTATCCTTTTATTATTTTATTTTAAATAATTTAATTAACAAGGAGTTGTGATACTATAATTAACAAGTACCGTATCAATATGCAATAGGTTTCCTATTAATATTGTTAATAAATAAAAACTTGTATTGCTTAAATTTATATGGAAGATCGCTGGGTGATCGTGTGTAATAATAGAAAAAGGATGATGGTCCGGGTGGGGAAAAGTAAAAACTCACTATTTGAGTTTTTCTTTTACCCCACCCGGACCATCTTACTTTTCTATTAAATTTATATGAGTATAAATATACTGCTTTTCCTAAACCAACTTATATCGCAATGTCATAAAAGAACTACGTTCCATTTTCGGGTGGATGTGGTCTACAAAAAAAAATTTGCCAAATTAAGGGTTGATACTCATCACAAAAATTATAAAAACACGACATTAAATAGATAAATGTAAGGCGTTTTAACGCAAGACTACCGTTAAAAGGTCAACCATCCATGAAGATGGCTATTTAACGGAACTTGGTCGGGTTAGCTCAACTAAAACAGGCACATTGGAAGCGATCAAGGGAAAGCAGTTTCATTAACCATTTGCCATATTGGGACCGTTACAACCTTACGCTCCGCTGGCTTTAAATGAATTCATCCCAACATTCAAACCCTTATGCTAAATAAAAAGAAGTCTTCCTCCCCTACTCAACTATTTTTTTTTCTCAAAACATAGCATGCATTTTTGCTAAATTGGCAACAATAAAATGATGAGCTAAACCACTAAGGTTATGTAACAAGGGATAATATACTTATCTGATAAAAACGTAAAAAGAAGTACATTAATATGTGTTTATATTTACATAAGTATTTAAAAAAAGAAATATATAAAATTTAAAAAAAAAAATAATAATAACACAAAATTTTTAAAAAGTTTCATTTTGATATTAATCCTGTCTTGTTTCAGAATGGATATTTTTATACTTTCATGGGAATGAAAAGGCATACTCGCAGGCCTAGCTATAAAGACAGGCGTAACATCATCAATATGCAAAGATGTTATTTCATGGATCAAATAAATTGGATGGCAAGAGTGGCAAGATGAATGGTTCATCATGAGAGACAACAAGTTAAGAATGGTCCAACAGACAGTGAAACGTCCAACTAGAAACTTGAATCTGCTACGGAGAGGAGATGTGGTATTAACCCGTCTTCGGATAGGCCATACTCGACTCACCCACAGTCATCTCATGAAAAAAGAAAATGCACCGATGTGTCGCTACTGCGGAAACGATCTCACCGTTAGGCATATTCTCACAGAATGTATTGCTCACGAACCACACCGGTTCTCTTCAGATTTACAGGAGATCTTGAGAGAAGATCCCACAAAAATAAAACTTTTTCACTTTTTAAAAATCATTAATATTTATCATCACATATAGTCTAACTATCTAGCATGGATAAGTGGATATATAATTTAATTTAGTAACTACGTCAAATCTAATTGCAACTTTGTAAATTTTTTTTTATTTATTTAATGTAATTTACAACTGTACAAAATAATACAATAAGTAAATATGTTGTATGTTTCATATACACTTGAGAATCTTGGGAAGGAACCACCCATCGGTGGTACTTCAAACATTAATTTAAATTAGAAGGTACCGTGGCCATCTTCTTTTCAGACGCCTCGGAGGATTATCAGGGATTGTTAAGGATGAAATATTAAGAATTAATGGGTTAGGATGGTTAAGGAGTTTGGAATGAAAAGACACATATCTGTTTTGGGCCAATTCTGCAACGAAAGGGATGTTAAGGTCTTTGCGAATGAGTTTATTTGTAACTTTCTCACTTTGTAATTATATGGAACTTTCTCACTTTGTGAATATGTCAATTGTAATCTACTAACTTTGTAAATTCAGTGTAAATGGCTCTAGTGGTCGAAACACTTAAACAAATAAATACTTTCTTATAATAATTTTTAAAATGAACCTTTCTGACCAAATATTTTTCGTAGTTTTAACTGATCAATTTTAATAGTTTTCAGAAAAATAGAGTTAATGATACTTCTCATTTCTTAACTTTTTTTTTTTTTTTTCAAAAGTATATAAGAAATAGAACATTTACTTAAATCAAATTCTGGTTTTAAACTATTATTCAATGTTAAATTGTTGTAGAATCGGTATTTAAAATACTAGGAATGATTTGATGGACTTTTTTTTTTGTTTTTGTCTGTAGAATTTTTGTCTACCGAAAGGCTTATATATAGGTTAAATTAAAGCGAAATAAAAATTATTTAATAGGAATGCTGGCAAGATGACTTCATTCATGTTATAACATACCTGCTATTTAGAAGCTTATTACCTTATAATATTATTATTATTACCTTAATAATATAATTATAAAGGTATTATTTATTACCTTTTATTTATTACCTTCTATAATATTTTTATAGAATTATTTATTACCTTCTATAATATAATTATATATGTTATATATGTTAAATCTAATTATTTCTAAAATCTTCGGCTTTCCAACGATATATAATACGTCTTTATACGTCTATATACGTCTATATACTAGCTCTTTTATCAAGTATTTTTCTTCCTATCTCCTTAAGCTAATAATCACACCTTTTCATAGTTAGTATTTATCCAATTTTTATACTACTAGCAAAAATATTAAATGATTAATTATTTCTAACAAACAAAATTAAAGGTACTTTAGAGAAAGCCATTTTTAAAATTCGGCATTTAAGCCCTGTCAAACTATTTAGATGAGGTGAAATTCTAGCTGATATTAAATAAAATTGTATTGTACGTTAATATGCCGTATTTAGTCAACAAATTCAGAGCCGTTTTTGAAAAACAATGTGAAAAATCGATTCTATAAAGTGACACTTCCGGCCATTCGATTTTATAGTAATCTAGGAAGCCGTAAAATTGATTTATCGAAGTCTAAAATGTTTTCAATACTGTATTTTACAGTTCTTTGGAAAGTGTCTTATATCGTTTATTTGATAGTGGTAATTTCCCTGACTGCAGTTTCAAAAATGCTTAAGTTTTTGAGTAGTAAAAAAGTTATTTATCCTAGTGCTAGGAGATGTCAAAATTAGAAACTTTTGGTTAAAGCTAGAGAAGGGATCCAAAATTATTATAGAATCTAAATAATATATTTTATTTTTTGGAAATAAAATCACTTCGGTGTAAGTATAATCTAAGATACAAATTGTAAGTTCATTAGAGGTTATATTTATTCCCAAAGACTATTTACATAATTAATTATAGGAAAATTTGTACTTTCATGAAACCTCATTCTATGGTTGTTTTTGAAAATAATAATGAAAATTGATTTAACAGCACAGCACCTACTAATTTAAAAAGTTTGAATCACAAAATCAGTGTTGTTGATTTATGTCTAAAGGACGTCACATACGAAACCATAGTAGCATTACTCTTCTATTGGTACGCAGATTAAAAAACTTAGTTTTTATTACTAAAATTAAAAATGAATCCTTTATTTATATTAATTAAAACAATTACGATTTGGTTCCTGAATGGATTGACATTATTCCATATTTATTATAGAAGATACTATGTCCAATTCTATTGATTTAAAATTATAATTTTATTTAAATCACCTTAACTATTTAGCACATTAACATGTTTGTTATTTTGCCATTGTAATTTGTAAATACTAATTGCTACTGCATTTGTACAGTTTGTTATTGTGTATCTCACTTTAATTTTTAAAAAAACTAATTAAATTAATTATCTACTCACAAACAAGTAATATATATAATATATATTAAACTATTATAGCTTTATATTAAATTAAATGTGGGGTTGATGAGGTAAAAAAGTATTAAGTAGTTTATATTAAAAAATGATGGTAACATGGTTTTTAATAGAATGATTCTTTCTAAAAATATCTATTTTTTTAAAGATAGCTCGTGTAAAACAAAACACGAAAATAACTTACACACGAAAAAAAATACGGTTAAGATGGGACAGTCGAGAGTGCTTGAGTGAAATCGGGGCTCAGTACTTCTCGTCTGATGCTCGCAGAGCTAAGGAGGAAATTTTTACTCTCCTTGCCTCGTGTTGAGGAAAAATTTTGAAGAGGATTTCAATTCCCAGAAGTCAAGGAAAGATGTATGAGCCCGGGATTCCGTTATTAACGTTCAGAAAATTATTAGGTAATAAATTATTTTAAACTTTAAATAAATCTGAATTATTTGTTCAAATTATGCTAAAGCCATAAATATATTTCACGAATTAGAAAATGTTCAAAAGCGTTTTTTTAAAAAATAATTTTACGTGGAAGATAATTTATAAATAGAATTCTATCAAAATTTAGTTTAACCATTTTTAAAAATGAATATTTTTATGAAAACCTAAAAGTCTACAACCAAAAATTACTGAATTTATTTCAAAACTAGAACAAAGTTCAAAACCAATTAGGAGAATTTGCCAATCCCTGCCTCATCAAACCATCTTCTCCGCACCCTATCACCTTTAATATTTTCTTTTTAAATTCTGCAAACCTCCACACATGTTTCTGGCAACTTGTAGACATCAATATTTTAGAATCAAGAAAAACTCCAATGAGTAAAATTAATGATTGAAATCTGGCAAAATATGTCTTTAGTCCATAATACCAACAATAATATCGGAAAACTAAATAGTCTGTGCATATATTTCTTTTTTTTTCATTGTGCTATTTTTAAATATCTGTTAAAAAAAAAAAATGTTTTCTCCTTTCGAAAAATAGTAAAATAAAAAAAATATATTATTTTTATTTTAACGACAAACTTCCAACACATTACAAAAGACTGATCAACATGACTGTAATAAGGCCAATCTGGGCATATGGAGTTGAGCTTTGGGGCTCCACTAAACCTTCGAATTCCAAATCCTTCGTAAAATCCTCACAAATAAAATCATACATAAAGACCTTAATGTTCCGTATGTAACCGATCTAGCCCGAACCAGATATCACTCCTTCCATTATAAACTCTCTAACCACTCAAACCCCCCAGTTTCTAACCTTGCATCCTCTTCCATTCCTGACAATCCTCCGAGGCCCCTGAAAAGAAGATGGCCCAAGACCAGCTAATGTAAAATGTCATTAGAGTGCTACCAATGGGTAGTTTCCCTACACGCCTGTAACCCTCCAATTTAACTTAGACCATATTTACTAAATGTATTATAATGTAGAGTTGTAAATAGCAATAAATAAATATTAAAAAAAAAATTAACGACAATTAGTTAGAAAGAAAATAATTCAACTTCACTATTTTTATTCGAACTTCAATGTGTCCGTGAAAAGAGGGTCTTTCTTTTCTTTATTTTTATCTATACTTATTCTGTGCAATTGTTACTCAATCATTTTATATACCGTTTTTTCTTCCTAACTCAGACAAGAGCTCGAAATTCTGGCCAAACGCCGAACTGATTTCTGTTAATCTCTGACCACACCTCCTACCATATTCTCAATATTATATTACTCATAGGTCAACTATCTTCTCATTATTCTAAATAAATAAGATACATTAATAAATATTTGGATTTACTTATTTTCACATTATATTACCATACAGCGACGGGCCAATATATGGTGCGAATGATATGCATGGGGACAACTAGTTACTATAAGAGTAAAGTATAAATTTACGCGTTAAAAATAAATAGTCCCAGAAAAGAAACATTTAGACTATATCCAACAGTCAGAATCCCTCAATCTGAAAAAGCGTTTTGTCAGTGTAATAATAAAAAAAAGTATGTATAAATTTCAACTCATTAATCACCCCGCGAAAGGAATGAGGGCTGGGAAGATAAGAATGACAAATGAATAAAGAGTGTTAACATTCCGCAGGTTAGGGCTACATTCTCACCGGGAAATTTCACAGGCCATTTTGTCTAAGAAGAGCGCAAAAGGGGAAGTTGTTGACGTATTGAGATACATTACTGAAACTCGTGAGCTCTTCTCACCTTCACCAACTCAGCTTCTTTCATAAAAAAAAGAAAATAAAGTACCCTCTTCATGCAAATGATCTCAGCTAAAAGGCCAATTCATACGAGACTTATCTATTCTGAAATTATCTTTCCAAAAATCCATTTATTACAATCTTCGTATTAGACAATGGATCTCTTGACAGTGGGTGGTCTACAATACAGGATTTTGACAAAATCTTGATAGCGGATGATCTACAATACAGGAAATCAGTCTTGCCAGTGTATGGCTTACAATAGAGGATGCTTAAGATCCGATTGACGCCCCTCTTTTTCAGAAGTCTGAGAATTTCGAAATGAAACTCTCAGACTATTGCAAGTCTTCGTTACAGTTATTGAAGTTTCTTTTATAAGTGAAATTAAAATCGTAATTTTATCCAGTTGTTCTTAAGCGCATTTATATTTTAGTGAAGTATTCTCGTTAAGAATTTAATTTTAAAACAGTTTTATATTGGTGAATTTTCCGATCTTACAAGTCTTAATGACATACACTCATAACCAAAAACACAAAGAAAAAAAATCGTTTAAAAATTCACTTTTTCGTAAGAATCCTTCATCGTGATTGAGAATCCGTTATCATAAGTTACCATGAGAGGTATTTAAGTGTCCTCGGGTGGATTCTTACTGGAAACCTAATTCAAAAATGATGTTTTTTACGTTTGTTTGATTTTCCGCACTGTTAGTCCACAAATCACCATGAACCGTAAACATTTGTAAGCGGTTTTTGGCGTTTACGATATTCAGCCACAGGGTAGTGTGAGATAAGCTTTATTTACTTTGTATGAAAAGGTACAGTGACTAAGACATAATGTGTACAATATTTCTATTTACAAACAGATATATACAACTGGTTTATACATTTCCTCCTACAACTCTATTCGACTTCTCTTCTAAACTCCAGTCAGAATAAAAAAAGTTCCTTATCTCTAACATAACTGCTATATTAATTTGGGAGGTCAGGAAGTGAGAAAATGATAGAAACTCGTGAATGATATGTTTGGTCCATGAATGTGATTTTGATGATCTATTTACTAGAGTCTTTGTTGAACCAGTGTTTTTACTTTCACTCGCCTATATATGGAATATACAGTAAGGGGGAGTATTGCGATCGTTCAAAATTTCCAATTCGAGTTTTCATGGAAATACACGTTTTGAGGTCCCTTGAGACAACCTTATCTAGCAAAATGGTCAATGTGTGTGTAAATAATCTCAAAAATGAAAGGTCACAAAAAAAACTGGAATTAAATATTTAAGGCATGTACATGCCAGGATTGGAAAGAAACTTTTTTGATGAATTGACTAACCAGAAGTGCTACTTTATAGAATCGATTTTTCACATTTTTTTGATTTCCTTGAAAACGACTCTAAAGAGTTTGACTACACCCTCCATGCCAATGTAGAATTTAATGGTCTTATATATTAGCTAGGTCATATCCTCATTGAAAAAAAAAAACGGTTCTCATTGTTAATAATAATATAAAAATATTAAAGAACTTTATGAATAGATAAAGGAGAAAAAAAAGAAATATCCCATGAAAGCAAGATAGTGAGTGACATATCCTTGAGCCGACTCTCAGCAATAATTGAACTTAATGTTCATTGTCATTTAGAGCAAATGTAAAGGGGAGGGGGTTAGGAAGGGGGGGGGGGGCTTTACCTGTTAAGAACAGCCTCTCCTACATCCCCCCTCCTCTTCCTCACAGTTTAATATTTTATTAAAAAAGTTTGGAAGAAACTGTGCCTAGTGCGCCGCTAAAACTTTAAACAACTGCCACAAAACTCTGCGCATATCTTGAATGACCTTCCTTGCTTTTTTTCCCCCTGTCCCGCGATTCGGTTTGAATTCGAGGAAACCCAAAAACTTCTCTCAGTTGAGTGAAATCTGATGATTCGTAAGCTTAGAATTGTTCTCAATCTGATTTATAAAAACATATTTATCGCTAAAAATTATAAATACTTGAATAAAATCATTAAAATCCAAACTTTTTTAGAGTGTGAAAGTATCAAAAACAACGATAACAAGATTATGTTAGTAAAAATAAAATCATTTTCGACGATGGTGTAGAAGTTTTTTCCAGCCCTATTAATGTTTAAGAGAAAAATTTAATAATCAGCTGTTTACAGTTCTGCAATATTTATCTAATTTGATACCGTGAGATTCGAGAAATTTCATACAAATCATTCAAATTAATTATCATTTTCATTTTAAATTCTTACTGAGACCTACACGTGTATTCTAAAGATGAATCTAAGCATCCGTTTCATCACCATATTATGGATTAAATAGTTTAATGTAGAGATCATTCATGTAAAAAACAGTTATGGTCACAGTCAAAATACAAAAACGAAAAAAATAAAACAATAAGATTTATTGAATGCCTGCGTTTCGGCCCACATGGTAGGCCTTCTTCAGGGATGCAAAGAAATAGATAAAATAAATTATAAATTTTTTATTAAATAAATCAAAAATTTGTAACCGTTTTTTGTCTCAACACTTTTTATTTTCCACCAGTCCAACGTTTCGGCCATTTTAGCCATCCTCAAGGACATCTTCAATTATAATTTCTTCCTCACATTAATTTAAAATTACTTTTGCAGGCTATTCTGCCCAGGTCATTTCCTTTATTATAAGTTAAAAGCCTATTTTTTTTATTTATAATTTAAAATCATAAATATTTAACTATTCTTGTATAAGAAATAAGAAAAAATCAGTCTTTTTAATAAATTGAAAGTTTAGACCGTTTTTTTTACTAAGTGCTGTAATAGTCGAAATTAAATATTCAGTTTCCTGTCTTTTCAGTATTGTGTGAGTATTCCAAATTAGTCGTTTGTCCAGATGTAGTCCAAGGTAGCGGATCTGTTCTATAGGGGTAAGGGCAACAAAATTGAAATAGACTGTAGGGCAGTCAGTAGGTTTACGACGTAGGGTAAAGGTAAGTTGATGGGATTTGTTGGAATTTATTTTAATCCACCAATTACGGCACCATTCTTCGAGGGAATCACGGTAGTAGAACAGTTTACTAATAATACTTTAAAAAAGAACTAATACATAAATTTAAGTAATCAAAAAAAATAAATGTGTTTGTACTGTAGAAGTTAAAATCAATTAATAAAGTGTTCTGTTAATGCAATTTGTATTCTTAAACCAAACTGTTTGCATACAATTCACTATATACACACTTCCTAGTTGCATAATAAAACAAAGTTTATAATTAGTAGCAGTGTAAGTAATTGTTAAATTATAATGCTGTGATTAGAAAAGATAGCACTTCTAGAAATTGTTTCTGTATTTATCTATGTCGTTTATTTCACGGCACCCAGTTTCATGCTTCAAATGATTCTAAATTATTATTATTATTAATTTTTTTTTTTTAGAATACTGGCATTTGTAGCTGAACGAATTTAATAAAATATCAGATGTTTTGAAGGGTAAACTTTTAATTTAAAAGTTTCTGTTTGGCTAATGGAAGTTGTAGCTTTTAAGGGCGGAATGTTTGTCGCGGCGGTTTGGCACAATGCACCAGGCATCCATCATTTAATTCGTTCCTTTGTCATTTTTCGGCGGGATGTCCCACCAAATGACCCTGTCAAGACTCCTCACCCGCTTAAAATATGATTAAAAGTATGATCAATCTTCCAGGATGTATGTGTTAATCGCTTTTGGGAAAACCATGTTTAAAACAAGTTAGAGAAAATACTTTGTTTGAATAAAGTTAAAATATGTTATAAAAATTTAAAGATCGAATTATTTACTTTGTGGAGTCTTAATATTTGTGTGCATCGTTGTGAAACATTTTTTTTTCTGTTGATCCCCTACCTCACAGACCATTCCTGATATACTTGTGGAGGGGTTCATCAGATAGGCAACCAACCTATTCTAACCGAAGTGGAAAGGTCGATTTTTCATTCCGTGGGACCACCACGAAATAAAAGGTATCGACTGGCACTTATACGATCGCTACTTAACGCTTTATGTGCCAAATGAAGTTAAGAAAATTACCCCCCGTCCAGTTGCATAATTCTTTTTTTTAATATTTCATATTGATTTATTTTATTGTCACATTCTACTTTTTTTATTATTTGTTTGAAAAAAAAAACTTAATTTGTTCGAGGTTCTCACCTTCCTTCCCGATGGAAACCCTACTCGCTATAATGATAAGCAACATTATATTGTAAAGATATAACAATCGCAAATGGAAAAGTTTAAGTCAATAGTTCATGTTGTTTAGTAATATTCTTTTACGAAGAAATTTTAAAAACTACAGATTAAATTTTTTTAAAATAAATAAGATGTTTAAAATTTGGAAGTCTACTATCGCTTCCTGAACTGGAAGCTTTAGTTGGTCGGCTTTGTTAACAAATCGCAATTTGTTATTGTATTATTTCATATTTCTTGAAATAATTTCAAAATATTCAAAAATTTAATTGTAAAAAATAAAATAGAAAATATTTCCATATTTTTGACGATATTAATTCGATAAAGAGTCTGTATTACGCGTACCCATTTTGCAGATATTACAAGGAGAATGCATTTTAAAAAGCATACCGCGGAAATTGAAAATGAAAATGTGTACATTAAAACCCATGAAGGGTTAGGGGTTCAGTACTTTGTACTGTTTCTTGAACGACAATTGTACAAGGAGGTGATTTGTTCATGATCATGCTCAAGTGCTAGATTTTTCCCCAATTTATAGAGGCTGAGTAGATCCCAGAGTGCTACCGAACCCACAAGATTGACTCACGGTTTCAGTAACGGAATAAATAATTATCTACCACAGCCGAATTCGAATCCAGGTCCCATGAGCACAGCGCTTTATTCACTGAGGTACTCTGCTACTCCAAACTGAAATAACTTGTAATAAACAAAGTTTAGATAGACTGACTATACCACTATCTAGCTAGGACCTTCCTTCTGCACTTAAAAAACAATATTTCTAGTCTAACTAGCGAAAAGTAATAAATTTCTATATGCAATTTATTTATAGGGTGGGGTCAAATAAAAACTCAAATAGTGGTTAAACTATTTATATTGAGCCAAAGTTTCGCCCCACGTTGCAGGGCTACATAAGGGCTTAAAAAAGATACAAACACTAAATGATGTAAATATAAACGACAAATTAAAAATATATACAATAAAACGTAAAAAATAGGTTACATACAATTAATGGAACCGGAAGTAATAAGAGATAAAAAGAAAAAATATAAAATAAAGTACAAACTAAGAGCCTTTTTTAGCCCTTCAACGTGGGGCGAAATGTTGGCTCAATATAAATAGTTTAACCATTATTAGAGTTTTTATTTTACCTCACCTGGACAATCTTCCTTTTATTAGTACACATGGTCAATCAGCAATCTTGTACTACATATATCTTTAATTTAAAGAAATCTTTCATCCTTAACAATCCCTGATAATCCTCCGAGGCGTCTGAAATGAAGATGGCCACGGGACGTTCTAATTTAAATTAATATTTGAAGTACCACCAATGGGTGGTTCCTTCCCACGATTTTTAAGTGTATATGAAACATATAAAAGTAGGTTATAGACAATTAATGGAACCGAAAGTAATAACAGATAAAAAGAAAAAACATAAAATAAAGTACAAACTAAGAGCCTTTTTTAGCCCTTCAACGTGGGGCGAAATTTTGGCTCAATATAAATGGTTTAACCACTATTTGAGTTTTTATTTTATCGCTCCCGGACAATCTTTCTTTTATTAGTACACATGGTCAATCAGCAATCTTCTACTATATATTTTTTTAATTTCAAGAAAAAATACTGCACAAATTTTTGATTGAATGTGTTTCAACAATGTGTCTCAAAATGTTTATCAACAGTATGCTTCTTACCCTGCTAAATGGAATGGAGGACTGCTGGTAAATCATACAACGATTTAAGGAAATCTATGGTCGATATTCAGTTAAAATATGTTTTACAGAAAGTCGCGTTGCGCAAGTCTACCATACAGGTGGAGAATCGCAGGCCATATTGGACAAGAGCCGGGAAGAAAAAAAGGCAGTTATATCACTCCATTTGGAGCTCTATATCATGAAAACTACTAACAACACTAGAAAATCTAAGAGAACATTATTTAAAGAAGAGTAAATTTGCTGAAATATTAGCCTTAAAAGAGCTATTTACGTCCTATAGTTCTCGATATATAGCTTTTTAAAAAGCAAAATTTCTTAAAAATCTATTGAAAGATTAGTCGTTAGTTAATTTCTTTTGAGAATTCTATATCTCAGGAACTATGTGACGTACAAATGTCTATTAGCACTCATATTAAAGCTAGTTTAATGGACTATAATGAAGTTCAGGAACATTACCTTCGTAGGAAGAGTAGTTTTCATGATATTTGCTAAAATAAATTGATTTATAGTTGTTCGGACAATAAGTTTTTACACAAATTTTTGTTAATAACCGGAATGTTTCTACATTTGGGCTAATCCGCCGTCCTATGGAAAAAAAAAATTATTTCAGTACAAACTCATAGAATCAAACTTCCAAGGTTGAGGAGGTTATAAAAGAAATAATGTTGTCTTTCAATTGTACCAAAGTTCTACATTTTCTCTCAGTATTACTGCATGATATAAACAGATAGTTCTGCTTGTGAACCACAATGAAACTAAGGAGGAAATGGCGGGTAAAGTGATTTCATAGTGAAACCACCATAAAATAATAGGTTGAGTGATTATTGGGCATACCGAGAATCGACAATTGAAAGCCGTTCTTGAAATGAGTAATGGAGTATATGTTTCTTAGACAACACTATTAATATCTAAATTTCCACCTTCTATACACACTAATTAGTTTTGTTTCAGTCATTATCCAATATTATGTAAACAAGGAATTATAGAGCAAACAGAAATGAAATCTCGGGTCAGCAGAGCTGAATAAACTCCCAAGATAATTGGCTAGGAGGCGGCTTGTGCCAAGTTTTAAAACTTTTAAACAACCCTCGCTCACCCTGGCCATTATTCTTTCCCAATTTAGAGGAACTCTTTTGCAGTCGTCTGTTGGTAAATCAGGTAAGTAGAAGAGCTGGAGAAGTCCGCTCTCATTCCACCCGTAATTCGTTTGAAAATGAGATGCTTTAATTGGACTACCTCGATATTTATTAGCTAATTACGTGAGTAGTAATGTGATGAAGGTTAATCTATCGTAGGTCTACTTCTAAGAGATTATGACCATTGTACACGGAGTCTTCTGCCCGACAGCTAAAGAAGAAACTTGGGGTTCAGCATCAATCTGTAGGAGTTGGTTAGAATATAATTCGGACCATTTAAGTGTAATTTATTGATAAATATTCCTAATAGCTGTTGCTAATTTCATGGTAAAACGCAAAGGAAGAATTTAAGGTAAGTCGGAGCAAGCACAGGATAAAATTTATAATTTTAATTTTGACTTTGAATGGGTATTGGTAATTTAATTTTGGAGATTTGAAAGATATTAAACTCTGTCAAAAAATAAGCTATACTTTTCTTCTCTACAGAAAAGCCTTGAAAGTACTTAGTTGGTTTGTTAAATAATTTAAAAATTTAAGTTCTTAAATTATGAAATGAACCAAGGCTGTTCTGTAGAGACCTCGACATCTTTTTTTTATGAACCCCTTGCTGGTCAATTCTGACATGGGAGGGAGGGGGGAGAGTTATCCAGAGGTGATCAACCTATTCTAACCATCGTAAGGGGTTAAGATTTTCGAAAAAGTCAAGCCGGCTTTGAAATTTTTAACAACTTTAAGAAACGGAAGGAAATTTTATTTCCTCATATTTCAGACAAATTGTACATATTTATGGAAAAAACAACAATAAAATAAACATTTTTTAAAAATTATTTTAAAGATCAACCACTTGTGGTTCATTATTGCCTTTATTCAATTATTTTATGTTTCATTTTCGAATTCGCAAAGGATAGTTTTTAATTCTGAATTTTTAGGTTATATCCTCGACCACACACAGAACGGGGACAAGAGCCCGGAAAAAAATCTGTTGCCTTGAAAACACACATGTCCGTTACCTTAGTATCCAAAACAACCTACCTTACACTGACAAAAGAAAATAGCAATTGTTAGTTTATTAACTTCTAGTGCTTTTAAATAGTTGGATATACTGCTGGTTGATCATTAAAAAATAAAAATCCTTTCCCAAAAACTTGGCAGAACTTTCTCTAAAATTTTGCTTATCTCAAAACTATAGGTTTGATTTCCAACACTTTTGCATTCAATGGCTATTATAATTCTTATAAAGGTATGAGAATGTAAAATTACAAATTGAGATGGGGGGTACAAAATTTTTAAGATATTTAAAAATATTCTAAGTCAATAAATATTCACTGGAAATATTTTTAGTAAAAACATCTAGTTCTGTGCGCCCTATCACACTTAAAACCACATACCACATCGTAAAGCGAAAATTTCAAATGACTTTTATTTATTATTGCTGCAAAAATTTGTTTTTTAGGGTTTACCGAAGTGCATATTCGCATATATGTATTTTTTATTACAAATATCAACTTCATTCCTACCTTACATAATAAATACAAATTTTGAGAAAATAATACAAAGCCCGTGTGCATATGGTTGCGATCGGTCGAGATCGTACACGTTGGATTGTCTCCAATGTTCCAGTTTCTATAATATTATTATAACTAATTATTATAACTGCTCTTTTTATTTCTCCATTTTTAATCTTTGGTTAATTATCAAATTATTTCGTTGTTCATATTTATTCCTGTTAACAATGTAAAATGGTTAATTATAGTATATGCCCACCATAAGTATGGAATTTCAGTTTTAAACTACTTTTCGTTATTAAGCAAGGCTGTTTAAACACCCAGGCCAGTTTGCGAGAGTGTTATTGTCAAAAACTCGTATTCTAAATCTTACACGATAGCTATAGTTTTTCCTATATATATATATACATATATAAGCGATAATAAAAACTTTAAAATTGATTTTGTCTTACAGTAAGGAACCCAATAGAGAACCATATCTAAAGGACAATTCTAGCTGGGTGAGCTATCATAATATTTTATTTGTCATCACATTTCACTGTTACGAAAAACTTCGTAAGTGCTAAGTATAACTGGATGCGAGAATGGATAGAGATAGATTAGCCACAAATAGAGACCTAGCGCTGTGGGGTCTAAGAGCCCCAATACTTTGGCTCACCTCACTCCAAGCACTCGACACTCATCCCTCTAGAATGTCCTACAGGGAACTTTTGAATTGGTGCAATTTTAGCCAGAGCTGCCCTCCCCAATCAGCCCCTTTTACGTTGTCACAGCTAAATTCTATTACACCCGCCCCCCCTCTCCCTACTGCATTCCCCTCTTTGTAGTGTATTTTTATAACATCAGAGAATTAATACTATCGTTAAGAAAGAAAAATAACACGACAGTGAAACATAATAAAGTTTCTTTAATGAGTCACTTAGTTGAAACGGATTCGAACCAAGATTTATTGTAAAGAAAATTAATTTTTTATGTATTTATTTATTGCTATTTACAACTTTATTTACATAAAAACACATCTAGTAAATTTGATGTAAGATAAAATGGAGTGATACAGGCATGTAGAGAAACTACCCATTGGTAGCACTCTAATCATATTTCTATACTAGAGGGTCTCGAGGCCTTCTTTTCGGGCGCCTCGCAGGAATGTCAGGAATAGAAAAAGAAGCATGGCTAGAAACTATAGGGTTTTGGAGGTTAGGGAGTTTATAGTGGAAAGATTGATATCTGGTTCGAGCTAGATCGGTTACATGTGGAACATAAACGTTTTTATGTATGATTTAATTTGTGACAAAGTATGGAGTATTGAGGATTTTAAGAAGGATTTTGGGTCGTAAGTATTGGATACGAGAGGAATTCGAAGGTTTAGTGGAACATCAAAGCCCGACTCCACAAGTCCAGATAGGCCTTATTATTGTCATGAAGATTAGTCTTTTTAATGAATTGAAAGTTTAGACCGTTTTTTTTACTAAGCGCTGTAATAGTCGAAATCAATATTCAGTATCCTGTCTTTTTACTATTATGTGAGGATTCCAGGTTAGTCGTTATTATTATTATCCAAGGTAGATCTGTTCTGCAAGGGTAAGAGCAACATTGTTAAAGAATACCGTGGGGATTCAGTCGGTTTATGACGAATAGTAAAGGTGATTTGATGGAATTTACTTTGACTCTCCAGTTTCAGCACCATCTTTCGAGGGTTGTGATGTGGGATTGGAGACTTTGGGATGCAATTAAAGGGTTATTATTGACTATGAGCACACATGTGCCATCAGCATAAGTGGTGAGGATAGTGTAAGGATTGGTTGGTCAGCTGTATAGACTATGTAGAGGATGGGACCCCAGTGGACTGAGAAAAGAGTGAGAAATAGGAACCATTGTGGTTTACTTTGAATAATCAGTGAGAAAGTATGTGGGAGGTAGACATTTTTGAAGTTTGAAAAGCAGTCCCGAATGCTAGACTCGATCAAAAGCCTATTGTATTTTAATATTAACTTTGAATACTGATATACTAATTTTCTAACACCAATTGGGCCAGACACCATGGAAACGTTGTAATATAAGCCAATAAATATGTCTAATCTAATTTAATATAATAATACAATATGTCACAATTAGGGACAATGATTATTAGTGTTATAAGTGTACATTTAAACCACATATAAAGAAAAAACAAGAACGAAAAAATGTAAATGATAAGAATTACAAATACGATATTTGTTAATAAAAATATAAATCGATATAATAAAACAAAGCTGATTAATGAATTATTTGAAAATTAATGAAAGAAAAATCTTTTCTCGGTATAAAAATCGTATTATAGGTTATTTCGGACTTAAGAACCATTAAGTGACGATATGTAAATAATTCAGTTAGTTATTAATAGAATTATTTACATATCGTCATAACCTATAAAAAAAATGTAAACGATAAAAATAACAAATATGATGTATGTTAACAAAAATATAAATCGACATATTAAATAAATCTGATTAAATAATGACATAATAATTTATTTTTGGTTATAAAATTCGTATTATTGATTTTTTCGGATTCACGAACCATCACAGCTTAAGTGGCGATATATTAATAATTCTATTATTCCATTGTTTTTATTATTTTTTTAATAACCCCTTCTTAACGAAAACTTCAATATAAGAACAAAATCATCTTCAGTATCCGTTATATAAATATTTCACAGTATTTCAATAAAGCAGCAAATAATAAATCGAGCGTGATTTCATTAGAAATAAATGAAACTCTTTTGCAATAATTAGAGCTAAACCATACAAGTTCTTTGTCGCTAAATTCCTAATTTTTTATTGTGAGGCCATTATTTCCTTTAAGTTAGGAGTCGGCATTCTCTGTGACTCTGTCAAAAAATAGCCGGAAAACTCTTCAGGAGGCGGGTGATTAAAGGAAAACAGCCTTTGAGCTCCAGGGAAAGGTAATTTCCAACAACCATTGTGCCTTCTTTACATCCTCACCCTCTGAGTGCCTGTTTCAGGTTGATTACCTATTGTCCCATGTTCAACCAAAACGAAACTGATATATCCCCCCTCTGATTTTCCAAGTTAAATTTCTTTTTATGGTTCATTCATCAAATTTGGAAAACGTCTTCGTAGTTTTTATTTCGAGTTTCCAATTTTCGAAAAAGTATGACCATATAAACTCTGTATTCTTCATAAGATTATCAGTTGACAGTATGTAATTAAGTTAGTCAAGTGGCGATCAGAAAAGGTATACAAATGACAGAGGAAAGTATTTATTAGTAACTAACAACTCTTCCCACTTTGCAGGACTTAATGAGAACAGCATAATAAAAAAAAGGGTATTAAAAAAATATAAGGACATACACAGACATACTTAAAAGATGATAAAGAAAAAAAAAGTATATAAATAAAGGAACGCAGTAATCTAAAAGAATATAATGAGGTGAAAATAGTTGACCGTAGATTAATAAGTAGGGAAGATCGTCGGGGAGTACGGTCAACAAATAAACGAATAAATAATTTAATTAATTGATTAATTTAATTTTGGCAAGAATAAATAATTTTTTAGTTTATTTTCTGACTGCACCCCTGACAAATTTATCCACTTAAAAGAATATATTATATATGTGTGTATAGTGATATATATATATATATGTATATTCGAGACTGATAGCTTTATTAATACTAACAAAAGTAATCCAAATACTCTCAATTCTTTATTAAAATATTTTACATATCCAAAATATAGAGGTTATATAATAGTGTTGTTTTAAGCTATTGATAGTAAAACACAAACATTGTGAAGGACAGAAATTATTATTAAATATGAAAAATACAGGTTTATTCTAAGTGTGTTAAATGTGGGCATAATACCCAGTAAAGTTTAATAAATCAACGTGAGACTGTGATATTAAAATTAAGATTGTCCTAGATGACCGGATCGGCTGAAACGTTGAAAATGTAATATGTTTAAATAAAGAAATTGGAGACTATTTAATTAATAGTTGTTATTATAAATAAAAGAATATAGACAATAATAAATAGGATATTAAATAATAACTAGTAATACCAATGAATATCATTCATTAATGTACTACTTTACCCCACACCGCACCTCGGACCATATTCCTGCAAATAATTATTATAAGAATGTTCCGTTCCTATAAGATTAATTTCTGTTTAAAAAAAAAAAAAAAAAAAGAAAAAGAAATAAAAATGGAATTCATGATTTGATATCTTTTATACTCTCAAATAACTTTGAAATACACCTGTGATTTGAGCCCAAGTGTGAATCTAGTAATTTCTTTTTTTTAGGAAGTAGGGGGAAGAGAAGGGGATTTTAAGAGCGAAAAATAAAATAGACTATTCATAAGACTACATATTTGTTTGAACTCCCTTAGTACAGAAATCCATTAGTTTAACTTTGAATTCAAACAGCGTTCAACGATTTATTTGTTGTATGTATATTCTAGTATTTCATTTTTTTTTTTTTTGCGATATTTCTATTTTGTTCTCATTTAGCCGAGATGGAAGCCCTGCAAAGTTGGTTTCTAATAAATAGTCTGCTATTTTTGTATCTTCTCGCAAACCCACCAGATTCTCTTCCTACAATAATATTCTCATATTGAAAAATTTCAATTCTGATCAAATTTATTTACGTTCTATATCCTTCTAATGTCACAATAACTCTCCGGTACTATACATTATAAATATAAAAAACCGTCTAGTGCATCAACCATACACCTCATGGAACCTTCAGTTAACAATTATAACCAGTAAACGTACTCCATATTCAATTTTGTCCCATGTAATGTACGCAATCATATTCAAATCCGAATCATCGACGAACATCAGCTCTGCTATAAAAGAGAAAAAAAAAATGATTTTTGGGTTTAATATCTTCGTAAAATCCTCAATGCTCCTTATTTTGTTACTAATAAAACCACCCATAAAGACCTAAATGTTCCTTATGTAACCGATCTAGCCCGAACCCGATATTATTCCTTCCATAATAAACTCCCTAACCACTCGTTTCTAACCTTGCTTCCTCTTCCATTTCTGGCAATCCTCCGAGGCGCCTGAAAAGATGGCCTCGTGACCTTATATTGTAAACTGTTTTTAGAGTTCTACTACTGGGTAGTTTCTCTACATCCTGTATCATATCATTATGTCATTATGATCAAATTTACTGGTTGTATTTTTTTATACAGTTGTAAATATCAATAAATAAATAAAAAAAAAAAAGGGTTTAATATCTTATACATTCCCATTTTATTTAGTAATAAACCTTGGATTTGATTCCAGGAGAGAATCTAGAAATTGTCTTTTTTTGGAGAGAGTGGGTTTGAAAGCGCGGAAAATAAAATAAACTTCCAAAAATTTGCATCTGAGACTATTAAAGACAGGAATCCTCTAGTTTTACGTGAAATTAAAACCACGTTAATGATTTCTGTCCAGAACAAAACTTTTCAGAAAATAGAGAAATTGGATGAGATTTGAACACAAAAATTGTAGACTCAAAACTTTCTTAATATGGAAGATATAATATAAACGTATTCCAAAAACTAAAATTACCTTAATCTTTTACATGGGGGCGCGATCCCCCTCAGAATCCGCCTTTTAGAATACAATAGGAAGAAATAAAATGGAATGTCCATTCCGGCATATATGGAACTGAATTGGAAAAAAATTGAATCCGTACATTGGAGAATGCTTTAATTTTAAGCAGGATAATACACGAACACACATTTAGAAATGCGTTGAAATATGTATAAATGACATAAAGTTTCACATGACCGGAGCATATGCGAAATGGTTTAGCCGGAGGATTCAAACTTCTCTATATAAGCATCTTCAAAGAATTCAAAAACTCAAAAGGGTTTATTATTCTGGTAGATTCTGGAACAACATTTTCCCCTTTTTTATAAATCATAATTGTGCTGGAATTCTCAAACTCATATCAGTATTTACAATTAACTGAGCTACCAATAAGATGACTTGTTGGTATATCAATTAATTTTAATAGGAGTATTCTAGTTTATTGTTCCCTGAGAGGTGTCATGTGAGCATTTATCTCATAGTAGACGATTTATACTATTTTTTTATTATTTAATTGGATGTGATGATAAAAAATTAATTCAAATGTAACTCTTCCATCAGGGGCTTAAGAATCCAGATTTCTCGCTTCGGCTCGTGATTTAAACTATGAAACGCAGGAGGTGTCGAGGTGAGCAAAATGACATATACAAGCGGCAGTTTGTTTGGTTTTGTTTAGTGGCGCCAAACTTCATAGGTAATCAGCGCCATTTATATTTTATTTATTTTTGCTTAAATTTTATTTATTTTTTAATTTGATTATTTATGGTTTTATTCATTTTTTTCCCCGTTCAATGTTATATTTCTGTCAGTAAATATTTTGATTTTAAAAACTGAAACACCAATTCTATTGTTTTATCATCATTTCCAAAGGTTTCCGAAATATCCAGGTTCAATTCCAAGCTATTGAGGTGTGGTTTGAAATATGGGAATTGTTGGAAAACATGGATTCTTTTCAAATATTTGTTGCAATACTGGCAGTTCGGAGGTTTTTCTTTTGAAATAAGATAGGAGTGGATGAGCCTCGTGTGACCTATTCTCATCCTGGTCAGTACAACCTCCTCTCTACGGCATTTGCGACACAAGCGGCAGTGACAACATCAAAGGATTAACAGAAGATAGAAAAATATAATTATAAATAATAAAAATAACAGATGAAATACTAGGAAATATATAGACGTGTATTTCCCCATATGAGCAAAATGATCATGGCTACACCTCCCCTGATGTAAATTTGATAGGAGCGAAACGTTCTACTTTCAATGTAGATATTTTTCAGCAAATCTCTTTCGACTGCAACTCAGAAAAAATTTCACAGAAAATAAATGAAAGGATTTTTTAAAGTTGGCTGTTCTTAGAGTAGACTTTAAAAAAAAAAAAAAAGTATGCAGTAGATGTTTAGTGAAAACATTCCAAACTTTTTTTCATAGTACATATATATTTATTTATATATACCATAGTAAATATCAAGAGCTTAAAGTGCACAATTTAAATCAGATTTTATGAATCAAATTATTTATATGATTATTAAATTGTGCATTTATGTTAAAAATATGAAAATACGATGAAGCTTGACATATGAGACATACGTTGGCAATATTATGGCAGCAGGTTGAGTAAAATTATCTTAAGTGAAATTTGTTGATCCATTTGGGCAGACGATAAACATCAATGATAATTTATTCTCATTTCAACGTTTCCATTTCAAGCACCCAAACATTTCCATTTCTGGACCATTTATCATTTACCATACTCAGCACTCTTCTCTGAATAAGACCCATGATTTTCGATGTTTTAGTTTATATCGCTTTGTACCACAAAAAACTCATTGCCACATTTGAAGATCTGTTAAACTATTGCTCCCAACATATCCCTGTACGTATCTTCATGTATTTTAGTAGAAATTTATGAACACAAAGGACACGGTGAGATGAAAAATTTTTACATAAAGTGAGGTGAGTCGATTAAAAATAATAGTCAATGAAAACTTGTTCGGAGGCTGAAGAAATCGTCCAAGTGCAGAGATGGAAAAAAAATTTAAAACATCAGCAACAGTTATTTTTAAAAATAAATATTACGTAATATGGTGTCACGAAATTTTTTCCATTCCAGCCTAAAATACCACGAAATGAAATCTCCTTAAAAGATATATCTCTTAACTCTAGAGTCCTACGTTAGGTGCCACCACATAGCAATCCCTAAGATTCTGCTTTATCCCAATCTTCCCCTCAAGTCAGCCCTTCACTTCAAGTACCTTTGGACAAGGAACCTACTTTAAGACCACGAGAGCCGGTACCACTCTCACAGCGGCTAAGACACTGACCTCTACTATTATCCCAGTCATATTTATAATTCTTAATCTTGTAACCCTTCCTTCTTGATTATCAAGAAACAAACATCACCCAATAACTCTCCTTAATAGAATAATTAAAATATTCCGCATTATTCCGAAACGTGGTGAAGATCATTGAACTCATTAAACACTGGTAAAATATGTGGTGGACGAGCACTTTGGGGTGGAGGTCTGAAGGTGCCTGGTTCGGAACGAGGCGGGTTCAATTCTCAGCTAGGTCAGTCAATATTTATTTCATATTTCTTAATATTCCCACATTGGGGCTGTATAGAATTTCAATTAGAAAAAAATTGCCATAGAAAGGCCGAAAAGTTTTTATCTTGTCGCCGTCGGGCTCTACTAGCTTTTTTAAAAAAAAAGTGTATTTCCAAGAACTAGAAATTAGAAAGCAAGTACCTGATTGCATCTTTTAACACTTTTTTTTGTTTTTTTTAAATAATTTATTTATTGATATTTACAACTGTATACACATATATACAACAAGTAAATTTGCTGTAGGTGACATAGTGACATGATAAAAACATGTGGAGAATACCTACCCACTGATAGAACTCCAATAACATTTCTAGAGGAGAAGATCTCGTGGCCATCTTCTTTTCAGACGCCTAGGATTATTAGGTAATGAAGGAGAAGCCAGGCTAGAAACAAGTGGATTTGGGTGGTTGAGAAGTTTATTATGGAAGGAACGGTATCTGGTTCTGGCCAAATCGGCAACATATGGAATATTGAGGTCCTGATGGATGACTTGATTTGTGACAAAGTAAGGAGCATTAAGGATTTTACGAAGGATTTTGGACTCTAAGGATTGGATTCTGGAGGAATTTGATGGTTTAGTGGAGCCCCAAAGCTCAACTCCGTATGTCCAGATAGGCCTTATAATAGTCATATAGATCAGTCTTTTGTAATGGATTGGCAATTTAGACCGTTTGTCTAGTAAATGTTGCAATAGTCGGAATCTACGAGCAGTTTCTTGTCTTTTTAGTCTTGTATGAGGATTCCATGTCAGTCGTTTGTCGAGACTTTTAACACTTGAATATATGATTGTAGCATGCTGGAGCAAGTTCTTTCTGCGTGGTACGTCGCCAGCATCAGTCATAAGATCTTTAATCTGTGTAGTTCCCACTTCTGCTGGTCCAATAATTCGACTTTTTCCTTCATAACGAAGAATCTCCATCAAACGATCGATTGCTCCACATAATAAGGGAACAAACATTAAAATTAAAAATCGCTAGTTTATTTATTGTTTTACTTTGAACAGTCACCTACACCCTTGATTTTATTTTTACAATACTTACACATCATTTACTTCACCACTCATTCTTTTAATTTTACCATATTTTTTTAATACTTGTACAAAGTTTTATTTTACTATTTATTACTTCAGTGGTACATTAACAATTCTATTACTCATTACTTTACTTGTTATTAATTATTATTTTCAGTCGTATTTATAATCATTTAATTATCTTCTGTTTTTCATATACCCTTTCTATGTATATTCTAGTAGTTTTATCAATGTTTGTACTTTGTTCTTATTTAACCCCCATGAAGCCCTGTAAAGTGAGGGTAAGCGTCGGTTACTCATAAATAATTTTCTACTATTTCTGTACCTCTCTACGAACCCAATCCAATTCTATTCAAATATGTTCAGATACGTTCTGTATCCTTCTGGTGTCAAATTAACTCTCCCGCACATTGCATTATAAATATAATGAACCATCTAGCAATTCACCTCATGATACCGTTAGTTGACAATTAAAACCTCCTATGTTTATTTCAAATCCAATTTTGTCATATATACTGTCTATATATACAATCATAACCAAATTCCACCCATCGGCCAAATTCAGTTTTGCTGTGTATTGAATTAAAACAATAAAAACCTTAAATAGGTATTTATAAATATAGATATCATTATGTGTTGAAATTGATGTTTGCTTCTTGATTCGAGTTTGCCTGTTATCTGGTTTCTATATTTTCAAAAATAATTTTATTCATTTATGAAGGATTATTTACTTAATAGATTTAATTTATTTTTTTTATTTTTTTTTGTTCCCTATGTAACTGATCAACCAGATATCACTCCTTCCATTATAAACTCTCTAACCACTCAAACCCCTTAGTTTCTAATCTTGGATCCTCTTCCATTCCTGACAATCCTCCGAGGCGCCTGAAAAGAAGATGGCCACGAGACCAGCTAATGTAAAATGTCATTAGAGTACTACCAATGGGTAGTTTCTCTACACGCCTGTAACAATCCAATTTAACCTAGATCAATTTACTAAATGTATTATAAGTACAGTTGTAAATAGCAATAAATAAATATTAAAAAAAAAATTATTTTTTTATCTGAAATAATATTTTATATATATATTTCGGTTGACTCTATAGGCCTTGTAGATCTATGGCCAGCCTTCTCCACATATGCCTATCTTGGGCAACTGCTTTCCAGTTTACTACTAGGACTAGAAAAAAGATTAAAACGAAATATTAAAGTTATGAGAATTCCTGAAGCAGGGAAAATGTCCCGGAAAAGTCATGGAAACTGATAAAAAAAAATTAGGGAAAATTTTTACTGTCAATTTTAAAATATTCATATAAGGCCTATCTGGATATACGGATTTGAGCTTTGGGGCTTCACTAAACTTTCGAATTCTTCTCGTATCCAATCCTTACAATCCAAACTCCTTCGTAAAATCCTGAGTGTTCCTTACTTTGTCACCAATAAATTCATCCATGAAGACCTTAATGTTCCATATGTAATCGATCTAGCCCGAACCAGATATCAATCCTTCCATTATAAACTCCCTAACCATCAAAACCCTCTAGTATTTAACCTTGCTTCTATTCCTGACAATCCTCCAAGGCGCGTGAAAAGAAGGTGGCCTCGAGACCATCTACTGTAGAAATATGATTAGACTGCTACCAACGGGTAGTTTCTCTACAGGCCTGTTGACTCTATTTTGATCTAACATCAAATTTACTTAATGTGTTTTTATGTAAATACAGTTGTAAATTGAAATAAATAAATACAAAAAAAAATTATAAAATGTCGATTTTCAAGAAATTTAGTTTCCAGAAAATAAAGTACTTTTTAATTTCAACTAACAATTTATTGTTCTATTTAATTATACTCTTTAATAACGTAACTAGAGATTTTATGATTAAGTTGTCTTCCTTCTTTCATATTGGTATGGAAGTATCAGTAAAGAAGGAAGACTCATTCAGAAAAAATAAAAAACAGCTCTATAACGGTAACAAAAAAACTTAAAAACTTAAAAAGAACTAGCTACAGATAGAAAATAAACAAACGTTAAAAGATCTTTTGTCACTTTAAAGCAAGGGATGTGTTAATTTTCAACGAATAAATGCAGAAACTCGTTTTAGTAGCAAGAAATGAAATGAAAGCTTGGCAGGGTCCAGGTGAGGCAACAATATTAAACCAACTAGAGTATTCACCCTTTTTACCCCACTCTATTGAAATATCCAATGTAAAATATACCTCAATTAAATAAGCATTCTATGGTTAGTTTCTTCGAATAATTTTTTACGAATCTATTTTATTTACTATCTTATGAATGCTTTAGTGAAGTTTTCGTCTGTTTAGTAAGGTTTATTGCTACTCAAATTGGGCTAAAGGTATTTGGCTAATCTTAACTCAGTCGAGAAAAAAAAATTGTTAATTTCGTCTTTTTTTTATTTTTTAGTATGATCCAGCCACCCCTTCATTTTTAGTGAGTGGGAGTTTTTAAAATGGCAACAGTTAAAAAAAAAAGTAAATAAATTCTCAACTTTGTTTATTTTACCTCAACGTTTCGGCCCTCGGCCAATTATCAAGGAAACATCTAAAATATTCATATTTCTGACTTAAATACACTCAACATAAAACACTATATTTCTACACACATGCCTTCCAATTGATTTCTCCAATTTATTAAAAATCGTTCATTCTAATGCTGACTAATTAGTAAGCCAATTTAGAAGCAATTATATTTCTTAAAATACTAATAATGTAGTAAATGTTAAATAAGAATAAAAAAAAACCTTAACTACCATTATTCTGAAGTAAAATTAATATTCAGTGAATTGGTAATTGCCCATACATTGTTGATGTTTTTTTTTTTTCAATATTAAATAAAAACATCAATACAACCGTAAAACACTAATACAAATAAAAGATGAAATAAGCGCTAAAATTTGTTGAACAGAATCCTAGCCTGGTGAAGGAAAGTTTTAATAATGGTGTAGTAGTGTGGATTGTGTACATAAGAAAATTGTTGAAAATAAAATTGCGCAATAAGAATATAAATAATTGTAATTAGATAATTATTTTGAGAAAATTAACAAAAAAAATCTGTGTAATATTAATTA